>NC_041380.1:249370998-249379616 GCF_002162155.2 Triticum dicoccoides | reverse complement strand
CCGATCCACCGCCGCCTCCACGCCGCCGTCCCTCCGGCGAGCGCGCCGCCCCGCGCCGTCCTCCTCCAGCCGGCGCCGCCCCGGGCCTCTCCTCCCCTCCGGCAAGCTGCCGGCCTCCTCCCACGTCGATTCCGGCGAACAGGAACAGTGACTCCAGCGTGCTCTGAAAACCGTGCAGATCTGGATCTGGAAAAAAATATCTCGGTTGACTTTCTCCTTCGAACCCTAACTTTTATGCCTACTTTGACCAGTGATAACTTTGCATCCGTAGCTCCGATTTGGGGATATAGTATATCAAAATGTTCGCCTCGACGAGTACATCATTTCATTCCATTGCATCATTTTCATTTGAGTTTGTCTTGATGCCCGAAATGCTGTTAGAAGAGGCCTTCATGAGTTAATTGTCAGATCTGCTAGTTCATCTTAGACTTTTGTCATTTTTGCCATGATTATTGTGTGCATGATATGCCTGTGAGTCCTTCATATGTTTTGTTAAGGATTTTGTCTTCTTTCCAGAGGTGCAACCCATGCATTTTTAGGATGTGTGTGGTGACTTGTGCAAGCTTGCAAAGTGAGGCACCCGGTAAATCTGTTTTAAGGGACTTGTCATTTCCCAACCGTAACTCTTGCCATTTCCAAACCGTAACTCCGATTCCGGCGTTCTTTATATCGTTTTCAAGCGATTTCATCTCATCTTTCCAGTGGCACCCTTGGAATTCCAAGTTGAGGCCAGGTTCATGCATTTCCTGTCTTATCTTGCATTTTGCATCCCGCATCGCATCCCGCATAGCATATCATCATTGCATCATATTGCTTGATCCTTGCACGTGGTTGATTGTGTCTTTGCTGCTTGTTTGTCTTGTTTGGGTAGAGCCGGGAGACGAGTTCGCTACCGAGGAGCCCGTTGAGTTTTCTTGTGAGGATCCAGTCAACTCTGACAACTGTGCAGGCAAGATGATCATACCCTCGAAATCACTACTATCTTTGCTATGCTAGTTTGCTCGCTCTTTTGCTATGCCATTGCTACGATGCCTACCACTTGCTTGTAAGCCTCCTAAATTGCCATGTTGAACCTCTAACCTACCATGTCCTAGCAAACTGTTGATTGGCTATGTTACCGCTTTGCTCAGCCCCTCTTATAGCGTTGCTAGTTGCAGGTGAAGTTTGGAGGCCGTTCCTTGTTGGAGCATCTTTTATTTACTTGTTGGGATATCATTATATTATCTTGCTATCTTAATGCATCTATATACTTGGTAAAGGGTGGAAGGCTCAGCCTCTCGCCTAGTGTTTTGTTCCACTCTTGCCGCCCTAGTTTCCGTCATATCGGTGTTATGTTCCCGGATTTTGCGTTCCTTACGCGGTTGGGTTATAATGGGAACCCCTTGATAGTTCGCCTTGATTAAAGCTTTTCCAGCAATGCCCAACCTTGGTTTTACCATTCGCCACCTAGCCTCTTTTTCCCTTGGGTTACCGGAGCCCAAGGGTCATCTTATTTTAAACCCCCCCCCCCGGGCCAGTGCTCCTCTAAGTGTTGGTCCAACCGGGTAGACTGCGGGGCCACCTCGGGGCAACTTGAGGGTTGGTTTTACTCGTAGGATGTCTCATCTGAGTGTACCCTGAGAAAGAGATATGTGAAGCTCCTATCGGGATTTGTCGGCACATTCGGGCGGTATTGCTGGTCTTGTTTTAACCTGTCGAAGTGTCTTGAATTACCGAGATACCGAGTCTGATCGGAACGTCTTGGGAGGAGGTCTATTCCTTCGTTGACCGTGAGAGCTTGTCATGGGCTAAGTTGGGACTCCCCTGCAGGGATTGAACTTTCGAAAGCCGTGCCCGCGGTTATGGGCAAATGGGAATTTTTTAATGTCCGGTTGTAGATAACTTGAACCTTAACTTAATTAAAATGAATCAACTGAGTGTGTTACCGTGATGGCCTCTTCTCGGCGGAGTCCGGGAAGTGGACACGGTGTTGGAGTAATGTTTGCGCAGGTTGTTCCTCTAGTTTTTCACGCTCGCGCTTTGCTTCCTCTTCTCGCTCTCTTTTGCGAATAAGATAGCCCCCATATATGCTAGTCGCTTGCTGCAGCTCCACATATATTTTGCCTTACCCTTCCTATAAGCTTAAATAGTCTTGATCGCGAGGGTGCGAGATTGCTGAGTCCCTGTGGCTCACAGTTTCTATAACTCCAGATGCAGGTCCAGGTGATTCCCCTCCAGTTGACGAGTACGAGCTCAAGTGGGAGTTCGACGAAGACTCTCAGCGATACTATGTTTCCTTTCCCGATGATCAGTAGTGGTGCCCAGTTGGGGGTGAACGGGACCGTTGTCGCATGTTGGGTTCTCTTTTATTTTGGCGCCGTAGTCGGGCCATGAGTGTTTGGATGATGTATTGTTATTTATGTACTTGATTGACGTGGCGAGTGTAAGCCAACTATGTTATCTCCCCTTTATTATTCATATTACATGGGATGTTGTGAAGATTGCCTAACTTGCGACATATGCCTTCCATGCGATTATGTCTCTAAGTCGTGCCTTGACACGTGGGAGCTATAGTCGCATCGTGGGTGTTACAAGTTGGTAATCAGAGCCTTCCCCGACCTTAGGAGCCCCATTGCTTGATCGTTTTTAGCAGCCGAGTTGTGTCTAGAAAAAAAATGTTTTGAGTCTTTAGGAATTATATATCGGAGAGATTAGGAATTCTTTTTTACTTCCCAGTCTCCTCATCGCTCTAGTAAGGCATCCTGACGTAGAGTTTTGACTCTTCTCTTCTTAAATTTCACTAAAAAAAATTTAGGATCACGCGAGTATCTTAGAATCGTTCCGATGGCTTATGATGAGAATACTGTCTTGGTGCCTCCTGTCAGGGGTTTAGTGGAAGTGTCCCGGGGAGTTGAGCTCTGAGGTGTTGTCATCATAATTTTATTGTTGCAATTCTGGAATACTTGAGATATTTTCGCCGACATCGAAAATCTCTTTTATGCAGTTCGTTGGTGAGATAACCTCGACGGCACCCAGTACTGGGGCGGGAGTTCGGGAGTATTGCCATAACTTGTATAACGGATGCTTTTCGAAGGTTGAGGTAGATGGTTTCCGAAGGTTTCTTGGTTATGTGTTGAAGGATGGATACAGCTGGATGTAGGATTTGCTAGTTTGGGTGAGATATTATGCTTCCCCTGTATCCCCAACACCTGATTGCATAACCGGAAAGGTTCGGAAGTTTCATAGGTGGGAATTCTCGTAGCTCTAGTTCTTCTTCCACGGATATTGGTTTGAGATTGGGATTTCTTACCGATTATTCGTTCTCGAGCCGTATCTTGTTGTTTTACTTCTTCTACCTTAATTCTACGTGGCTTCTCAATTTATGGACATGTGACCATTTCAAGAGGAATGCATTCGTTCATTTTGTTCGGATGTGAAGACTATATGTTGCAATTTTCATTCCGTTCAATTTATGGATATGCTTCAATATTTATCTATCAATGTGCTAATGGTGGTCAACCTCTTCAGGATGGCTCCTCCAACGCGCACGACTCCGAATCCTGATCCGCCACCACCTCCACCTCCTCCAGAGGCATGGCAAGCTATGATGGCCGCAACCAATGCAAACACACAGCTGATCATGCAAATTATCCAAGAGCGCAATCAAGGCAGTCAAGGGAATCAAGGCAGCAATCAGAGTCACTTTGCTACACTCAACCAGTTCCTTGCTAATGGGCCAAAGACTTCAGCAATTGTGTTGAGGCAACCGATGCTGACGATTGGCTTGTGGATCTGTGTAAGCATTTCGAGTGCAGTAACGTCAGGCCTGAGGACTTTGTTAAGTTCGCTTCCTTCCAACTCAAAGATCAAGCTGCAGAATGGTTCCAGCAGTACAAGGATTCCAGAGGTGGACGTGTTATCACTTGGGATGATTTCCGTCGAGATTTCCGAGCTCATCATATTCCGCAGAGCGTGGTTGAAAGCAAGCGTGAGGAATTCCGCAATCTGAAGCAAGGCTCTTTGTCTATCTATGACTACAACAAGTTGTTCCAGAAGCTCGCCCGCTTTGCCAAGCAGGACGTGCCTGATGAGAAGAGCATGATATATCAGTTTAGGGGTGGTCTCAGAGAAGATATCCAGCTCGCTCTTGTTCTCTTTGAGCCCTTGAGATACGATGAGTTCTACAACATGGCACTAAAGCAAGAGGCTGCTCAGTTGAGGTGTGATGCTTCCAGGAAGCGAGTCAGAGATGTTACTCCTTCTTCCTCTACTCAAGTGGCCAAGCAGCAGAAGTTTTGGCTTCCTCCTCCTCCGTTCCGTCAGCCGTATCAGCAGAAGAGCAAAGGTGGCAGTAGTTCTACCCACCCACCCAACCCAGGCTTCCAGAAAAAGACTTCATCTCAAGCTCCAAGATCGAGTGCTCCGTATCACCGTCCGCTTTCTGAGGTCACGTGCAACAAGTGCCAACAGAAGGGTCACTATGCCAACAAGTGTTTCAACCAGAGGCGTCTTCCTCCTCCTCCTCCTGTCAGATCGACAAGTACAGCTGTGGTCAAGCATAACCCCAAGCATGCCAAGGTCAATTTGATGAATGCAGCTCAGGCAGAGGACTCGTCAGATGTGATAATGGGTAACCTTCCTATTAACGATGTTCCTGCAAAAGTTCTTTTTGACACTGGTGCATCGCATTCCTTTTTGTCATGCCCTTTTGCATCGAAGCACAATGTTGATACTGAGATTATGCCCAAAGTCATGCAAGTTGTTTCTCCCGGCAAGCTTTTGACTTCTAGTTTGGTTGCTCCCGATGTCTCTATCACGTTGGGCGATTACAAGTTTCTCTCTTCTCCGGTGTTTCTTGGTAACTCGGATATTGATCTTATTCTCGGAATGGATTGGCTTTCTAAGCACAAGGCTCAGCTTGATTGTGCAGCCAGGCAGATTCAATTAACTCATTCGTCTGAGGATGTAATTGTCTTTGCCGCCCGTGATGATACCATTCGTTTGTTTTCTCTTAATGAGAAGGGTGAATTGGATGCCATCTCTCAAATTCCAGTCGTTTGTGAATATCAAGACGTCTTTCCAGAAGAGCTCCCAGGAATGCCTCCGCACCGGCCAGTTGAATTCGTTATTGAACTTGAGCCTGGCACAGAATCTGTGTGCAAGCGTCCTTACAAGCTCGGACCTGAAGAGTTGAAGGAGCTGAAGAAGCAACTCGATGAGCAAGAGAGAATGGGTCTCATCCGGCCTAGTTCTTCTCCGTGGGGTTGTGGTGTTCTTTTTGTGAAGAAGAAGGATGGAATGGACCGACTTTGTGTTGATTACCGTCCGGTGAACAAGAAGACCATCAAGAACAAATACCCACTTCCCAACATCAATGAGCTGTTCGAACAACTTAAAGGTGCCCAAGTATTCTCCAAGCTTGATCTCCGTATGGGTTATCACCAGATTCGCATTCGTGAAGAAGATATTCCCAAGACAACATTCAGAACAAGCTTTGGTTCATATGAATACACTGTCATGTCTTTTGGCCTCGCCAACGCTCCTCCGACATTCTCTCGCATGATGAACTTCATCTTCAACGCCTACACCAATGACTTCGTTTTGGTCTATCTCGACGACATTCTAGTTTTCTCCAAGAACAAGGAAGATCATGCCAAGCACTTGCGTTTGGTTCTCGATAAGCTCAGAGAACATCAGTTCTACGCCAAGTTCTCCAAGTGTGAATTTTGGCTCGATGAGGTTCTTTATCTTGGTCATATAATCTCTGCCAAGGGCATCTCCGTGAATCCTGAGAAGGTGTCTGCAATTGTGAATTGGGAACCTCCTCAGAACGTGAAGCAACTCCGCAGTTTTCTCGGTCTCGCAAGCTATTGCCGAAGATTCGTTGAAAACTTTTCTAAGATCACGAAGCCTCTCTCAAATCTTCTTCAGAAGCACGTCAAGTACGTTTGGTCTCTGGAGTGTGATATTGCTTTCAACACTTTGAAAGAGAAATTGATCACTGCTCCAGTTCTGACTCCTCCTGATGAATCCAAGCCGTACGAGGTCTTTTGTGATGCCTCTCTCCAAGGTCTCGGCGCAGTATTGATGCAAGAGAAGAAAGTTGTTGCTTATACATCTCGCCAGTTGAAGCCTAATGAGATGAACTACCCCACTCACGATCTCGAGTTGGCGGCAGTTGTGCATGCTCTTTTGACTTGGAGACATCTTCTATTGGGAAGAAAAGTGGACATTTTCACTGATCATAAGAGTCTCAAGTACATCCTCACTCAGCCTAATCTCAACCTCAGACAAACTCGATGGGTCGAAATGATTCAAGAGTATAATCCTAGTATCGAGTATACTCCAGGCAAGGCCAATGTGATTGCTGACGCTTTGAGCAGAAAGGCGTATTGCAACAGTCTGATTCTTAAGCCTTATCAACCCGAGCTTTGTGAAGCTTTCCGGAAACATAATCTGCAAGTTGTTCCTCAAGGTTTCCTCGCCAACCTTCAAGTCTCTCCTACCTTAGAAGACCAGATTCGCCAAGCCCAGCTTCTTGATGCTATGGTGAAAAAGGTGAAGATTGGGATTGCCAAGAGTCAGTCCAAGTACAAGTGCTACCGCCTTGATGACAAGGACACTCTCTTCTTCGAGGATCGAATTGTTGTGCCCAAAGGTGAACTTCATAAAGTGATCATGAACAAGGCTCACAATTCTCTCCTCTCCATCCACCCTGGGAGCACGAAGATGTATCAGGACCTTAAGCAAGCTTATTGGTGGACTCGAATGAAGCGCGAGATCGCTCAATTCGTGAATGAATGTGATGTCTACAGAAGAGTGAAGGCAGAACACCAAAGGCCAGCAGGTCTCCTCCAACCTCTTGCCATTCCAGAATGGAAGTTTGACCACATTGAAATGGACTTCATGACTGGGTTTCCAAAGTCCAAGCGTGGCAATGATGCTATATTCGTTGTCATCGACAAACTCACCAAAGTGGCTCACTTTCTGCCTATCAAAGAGTCGATCACTGCAGCTCAATTGGCGGAACTCTATACCTCTCGTATTGTCTCTCTGCACGGTATTCCTCAAGTGATCTCTTCAGACCGTGGCAGCATCTTTACCTCGAAGTTTTGGGATTCTTTTCAGAAGGCCATGGGCACCAACATTCGCTTCAGCACTGCTTTCCATCCTCAAACAAGCGGTCAAGTCGAGCGTGTCAATCATATTCTTGAAGATATGCTCAGGGCTTGTGTGATCTCCTTCGGCATGAAGTGGGAGGATTGTCTTCCTTATGCTGAATTCTCCTACAACAATAGTTTTCAAGCAAGTTCGGGCAAGGCCCCATTTGAAATTCTGTATGGCAGGAAGTGTCGTACCCCTCTCAACTGGTCTGAAACCGGTGAACGTCGGCTTTTGGGTAATGATTTAATCACAGAGGCAGAAGAAATGTGCAAAGTCATTCGTGATAACCTCAAAGCAGCCCAGTCCCGCCAGAAGAGCTACTATGATAGTAAGCACCGTGATTTGGCTTTCGAGATCGGAGATCATGTTTACCTCTGCGTCTCTCCTATGAAAGGTACTCGTCACTTCGGTATCAAAGGGAAGCTTGCCCCTAGATACGTGGGACCTTTCAAGATTGTCATCAAGAGAGGCGACCTCGCCTATCAACTCGAGCTTCCTTCAAACTTTGCAAATGTTCATGACGTGTTCCATGTCTCTCAGCTTCGAAAGTGCTTCAAGACTCCTGACCGCACAGTCAACTTCAAGGACATTGAGCTCCAAGAAGATTTCTCTTATCGTGAGCACCCAGTTGCTATTCTTGAAGAGACTGAACGCAAGACTCGCAACAAGTCAATCAAATTTCTCAAAGTCAAGTGGTCACACCATTCCGACCGTGAAGCTACCTGGGAACGCGAGGATCACCTCCGTTCTGAGTACCCGGCGTTCTTTCAGTCCTAGATCTCGGGACGAGATCCTTTCGTAGTGGTGGAGTGTTGTAACGCCCCGGATATAACTTTCCCAATGTGTACTCCAACTCTTCCCGTTTCCGGCGTTAAGTTATATCTATTTCTCGGGTTCGGGTCTTTGTCTCCGTGTGTTTTTTTCGTTTTCATGCATCTCATATCATGTCATCATGTGCATTGCTTTTGCATACGTGTTCATCTCATGCATTCGAGCATTTTCCCTGTTGTCCGGTTTGCATTCCGGCGCTCCGTTCTCCTCCATTGGCCATTTCTAGATTTCTTTCGTGTGTGGGGATTAAACATTTCCGGATTGGACCGAGACTTTCCAAGCGGCCTTGGTTTACTACCGGTAGGCCGCGTGTCAAGTTTCGTGTCATTTGGACTTCGTTTGATACTCCAACGGTTAACCGAGGGACTGAAAAGGCCTCGTGTGTGTTGCAGCCCAACACCCCTCCAATTTGGCCCAAAACCCACCAAACTCTTCTCCATGTCCTAGAGCGTTCGATCACGATCGTGTGGCCGAAAACCGCACCTCATTTGGACTCTCCTAGCTCCCCCTATGCCTATAAGTACACCCCCCCCTCCAAAAATTCGCGGATCCCCTTCCTCTAACCCTAAAAAAACTCCATCCGCCGCCGCCGGACAAAAATCCGGGCAGCGGACGTGTCCGCCCGCTCTGCCGGACATATCGGG
>NC_041380.1:249345501-249370439 GCF_002162155.2 Triticum dicoccoides | reverse complement strand
CGGCGAGCGAGCCGCCCCGCGCCGTCCTCCTCCACGCCGGCGCCGCCCCGGGCCTCTCCTCCCCTCCGGCAAGCCGCCGGCCTCCTCCCCCGTCGATTCCGGCGAATAGGAATAGTGACTCCGGCATGCTCCGAAAACCGTGTAGATCTGGATCTGGAAAAAAATATCTCGGTTGACTTTCTCCTCCGAACCCTAACTTTTATGCCTACTTTGACCAGTGATAACTTCGCATCCGTAGCTTCGATTTGGGCATATAGTATATCGAAATGTTCGTCTCGACGAGTACATCATTTCGTTCCATTGCATCATTTTCATTTGAGTTCATCTTGATGCCCGAAATGCTGTTAGAAGAGGCCTTCATGAGTTAATTGTCAGATCTGCTAGTTCATCTTAGACTTTTGTCATTTTTGCCATGATAATTGTGTGCATGATATGCCTGTGAGTCCTTCATATGTTTTGTTAAGGATTTTATCTTCTTTCCAGAGGTGCAACCCATGCATTTTTAGGATGTCTGTGGTGACTTGTGCAAGCTTGCAAAGTGAGGCACCCGGTAAATCTGTTTTCAGGGACTTGGTAGTTTTCACTAAGTCTGGGATCATTTAGTTCATGATGCCATATGTTCAGCTTGTTTCCTAGTGATCCGTGCCTCTTTTGAGGATGACAATAAAGGAGATTTGTTAATCATGTTATGCTCTATCCATCCATGTCTTTGTTTGCAATTATGGAGCACCCTAGATTGCGTCAATCGAGCTCTACTTTTGCTTCGTGGTGAATCTGGGCAGATCGTCAACTCGTTTGCGATTTTGCCGGCGTCGTTGTAAATGATCCGTGCATGCTATACCATTGTTCTTGCCATGTCTAGTTTGTATTTTGTGCCTTCTTAATGGATGTATGCTTGCCTTGCCATGACTTGCACCGTAGTGAGTGCATCGAGCTCGTTTACATGCCTTCGTGAGTTATATTTCAGCATGTCTCAGTTTTCACTAAGTCTGAAAACTGATTGTGTTTTAGCTATGTTTGTGTGCCCGTTAGTATATTTTGTGAACCCTTTTGGCCCCAGGTCACTTTGGGTCTTTTGTTAAGCTTGTTGAGTAGCTCCATGCCATGTTCTTACTTGCCTTAATCAGGTCATGTATCATGTTGTTTTGCTGCTCCGAAGAGGGCTTCGTGATCTGAAATTTCAGACAAGTGTTATTTCACTAAGTCTGAGATATGTTTTGCATTTGCGTTCTTGCCATGCTTGTTTGAACCTCATAATGGATGAATTGACCGTGGCTCAGTGCTAGTATTTTGTTAAGCATCTTGTTTGCATCCCTGCCATGCATTTTGTTGTCATGTTTGGTGGCTGTAGCATGTTCATTTCATTGCATTTAGATGCCTACTTGCTACAAATCGCAGACCGGTGTCATTCTTAAAACGCTTGCCATTTCCAAACGTAACTCCGATTCCGGCGTTCTTTATATCGTTTTCAAGCGATTTCATCTCATCTTTCCAGTGGCACCCTTGGAATTCCATGTTGAGGCCAGGTTCATGCATTTCCTGTCTTATCTTGCATTTTGCATCCCGCATAGCATATCATCATTGCATCATATCGCTTGATCCTTGCACGTGGTTGATTGTGTCCTTGCTGCTTGTTTGTCTTGTTTGGGTAGATCCGGGAGACGAGTTCGCTGCCGAGGAGCCCGTTGAGTTTGCTTGTGAGCATCCAGTCAACTCTGACAACTGTGCAGGCAAGATGATCATACCCTCGAAATCACTACTATCTTTGCTATGCTAGTTTGCTCGCTCTTTTGCTATGCCATTGCTACGATGCCTACCACTTGCTTGTAAGCCTCCTAAATTGCCATGTTGAACCTTTAACCCACCATGTCCTAGCAAACCGTTGATTGGCTATGTTACCGCTTTGCTCAGCCCCTCTTATAGCGTTGCTAGTTGCAGGTGAAGTTTGGAGGTCGTTCCTTGTTGGAGCATCTTTTATTTACTTGTTGGGATATCATTATATTATCTTTCTATCTTAATGCATCTATATACTTGGTAAAGGGTGGAAGGCTCGGCCTCTCGCCTAGTGTTTTGTTCCACTCTTGCCGCCCTAGTTTCCGTCATATCGGTGTTATGTTCCCGGATTTTGCGTTCCTTACGCGGTTGGGTTATAATGGGAACCCCTTGATAGTTCGCCTTGATTAAAGCTTTTCCAGCAATGCCCAACCTTGGTTTTACCATTCGCCACCTAGCCTCTTTTTCCCTTGGGTTACCGGAGCCCAAGGGTCATCTTATTTTAACCCCCCCCCCCGGGCCAGTGCTCCTCTGAGTGTTGGTCCGACCGAGTAGACTGCAGGGCCACCTCAGGGCAACTTGAGGGTTGGTTTTACTCGTAGGATGTCTCATCTGAGTGTGCCCTGAGAAAGATATATGTGCAGCTCCTATCGGGATTTGTCGGCACATTCGGGCGGTATTGTTGGTCTTGTTTTAACCTGTCGAAGTGTCTTGAATTGCCGAGATACCGAGTCTGATCGGAACGTCTTGGGAGGAGGTCTATTCCTTCGTTGACCGTGAGAGCTTGTCATGGGCTAAGTTGGGACTCCCCTGCAGGGATTGAACTTTTGAAAGCCGTACCCGCGGTTATGGGCAGATGGGAATTTGTTAATGTCCGGTTGTAGATAACTTGAACCTTAACTTAATTAAAATGAATCAACTGAGTGTGTTACCGTGATGGCCTCTTCTCGGCGGAGTCCGGGAAGTGGACACGGTGTTGGAGTAATGTTTGCGCAGGTTGTTCCTCTAGTTTTTCACGCTCGCGCTTTGCCTCCTCTTCTCGCTCTCTTTTGCGAATAAGATAGCCACCATATATGCTAGTCGCTTGCTGCAGCTCCACATATATTTTGCCTTACCCTTCCTATAAGCTTAAATAGTCTTGATCGCGAGGGTGCGAGATTGCTGAGTCCCTGTGGCTCATAGTTTCTATAACTCCAGATGCAGGTCCAGGTGATTCCGCTCTAGGTGACGAGTACGAGCTCAAGTGGGAGTTCGACGAAGACTCTCAGCGATACTATGTTTCCTCTCCCGATGATCAGTAGTGGTGCCCAGTTGGGGGTGAACGGGACCGTTGTCACATGTTGGGTTCTCTTTTATTTTGGCGCCGTAGTCGGGCCATGAGTGTTTGGATGATGTATTGTTATTTATGTACTTGATTGACGTGGCGAGTGTAAGCCAACTATGTTATCTCCCCTTTATTATTCATATTACATGGGATGTTGTGAAGATTGCCTAACTTGCGTCATATGCCTTCCATGCGATTATGTCTCTAAGTCATGCCTCGACACGTGGGAGCTATAGTCGCATCGAGGGTGTTACACGGCCACAGGCGGGTGAGGCCGGAGGTGGGCGCGGTCGGCGGAGGCGGGGCTGCAGCAGCGAGGCGGCGGTTAGCGACGGCCGAAAACGACCGGAAGCTGCAGCAGCACCGTAGTAGCAGCACCGTAGTAGGGGAGCACCAACAGCATGCCCATGAGCTGGGCGCAATGCTGCACAGTGTGCACGTGGACGCGGAGCAGGGCGTGAGCCGCGGTGATGAAGCAGCAACAGAGGTGAAGGGCTCGTTGGGTGCAGCAGGGCGCCGATAGCGGCGGGCGGACAACACACGGAGGCGGACGCCGGGGAGGCGATGCGCGGCTGGAGCGCGGGTGCAGCGGGCGGCGAAAGTGGACAACGGTGACGCGAGCGGCGACAGCGTGCGCTGGGCGCACAGGGCGCGAGCGAGCGGCCCGGCTATGACCGGTGCGGGTGACAACGAGGGCAGTGTCGTGGGGCACGACACGGCGAGTGGTCTACGGCGCTAGGCTGTGAGGAGCGAGCTGAGCACGAGCCGTGCTCGGTTGAGCTCGCCGGCGGGTGTGGCCATGGCGACTATGGAGTAGAGATGGCGACGAGCTATGGCTACGGCGTGCGTCGAGAAGCAGACGAGAAAGGGGATGGACAGGGTGCTCACTGCCATTGGCGAGAAGGCCTGGGGATGCCGGAGGCCGAGGTGACACGGGTCGACGCAGTGGTGCTCATGGTCGGAGCAGGAGAAGACAACGACGAAGGCGAGCTGTAGGGTCGGTCTGGCTCATCCCGGTGCTCGGAGAGGACGACGACAAGTGCAAAGGTCCTCCGAGACGTCCCTAGGTGGCGCCGGAGGGCGCCTCGGCACACGGTCGATGGCAGCACGGCAGTGGCCAAGGTTGGTCATGGCGGATGCAGCTCAGGTGCGGCTATGGGGAGGGGAACGAGAGAGAGAGAGAGAGAGAGAGAGAGAGAGAGAGAGAGAGGTGGAAATGGGTGTCTAGGGTTCGGGGAGGGCCTCGGGCCAGGACTTGTAGGCGAGGGGGAGTCGTGGGGATGGCTGCACGTGGTCGGGCGCGGGCATGGACGGGGCGCGTGCGTCCACGGCGCTCCTGGTGAGCAGTAGGAAGGAGGAGGTGGCAAGGTGGGCTGGGCTCCCACCGTGGACCTAGAGCCCAGTCCACCAGTAGTTTAGGTCCTTTCTTATTTTTTTCTATTTTGTTTCTTTTATTTCTTTCCTACTTTGCATTTTAATGGAACTACTAAATGAGTTTTGTTTAATACAAAACTTGGCACAAAAATACACCACAATATTCTGGGTTGCCACAAAAAGTTCCAAGGCATTTGGGAGTGTCCAACTATTTTTAGAAATAGAAAAGGCCAAATTTAAATGTTGTTGGACCACTAAATAAATTTCCAAGGGCACTTTGGAAATTCAAAAGATGTTTGTTCTAACATGTCAAATATCTAGGGATTATATGCCACACTTTGAACATTTTAGTTTTTATGTTTGAAAACTTTAATTTAAATTTGAATTTGGAGCGGATTCGAACCAACGCGAGTTTAACAACAGTAATCATGATGACGTGGCATCATTAGCATAGAATTACTATAGCTTAATTATCCGGACGTCACAATTCTCCTCCACTACCAGAAATCTCGTCCCGGGATTTAACAGGTGGATCAAAGGGGAAAGGATCTGGTTACGAAATTCTAACGAATATTCTCGCCTTTGGTTGCTCTCCTCGAAGAAGTTGATCCCTCTCGTTGATGTCTTCATTTCTCTGCATCAATGCATCATGATGAAGTTGTCATCCTTCCTTCTGGATCTTCACCATATTTACGAAAGGACAAGGGGTAACTTTGGAAGAACGGACCTTACAAGGTTGACTATCCTGCAGATAACTCAAGGAATGTGGTAGAAAGTAATACTCGAATAGATACTTAATAACATATCAACAGTAAAGTAAGAAGGTACCATGATAAGTTTCCAATGGGCAGGCAATCGTTCGATGGCCTAATCAAAAGGTGAAAGGGGTTCAGAGCAACGAGAATAAGTATTGCGTCTGATACTAGAATAGATCACTAGGCAGGTGGCCCGTGAATTACATACGAAGTCAAGCGTGAGGAATAACTTTGACAACAGGGTGTACAGGAGAGTTAGGTTTCGATCCTGGGACGTGTGGGTTATGGACCCACCATGTGGGTTAAAATTAGGAACGGGGTGACATCTTGCATGATCATGTAAGCAAGGCATGTTAGGGGATAGACTATCGATTATGTCGGCAACAATCATTGGTACCAAGGGCGAGGGACGAAGAGAACCATTTTCCTGCTCGTTGAACGAGGCGGACCAATAGGCAAAGTTCTCATCCATCGATGGTTACCGGAATGCTATCAGCAAAAGCAACAGGGTCTTACTGACATGGTTGTACTCCAAGGTGTTTACATAAGGAGAAGAATATTACTGCTTAGATCATATAGATCACCAAAAAGGTTAAACAAAACAATGGAAAGGAAAAAGGTGATCTTCATATTAAACAGAATAATGGAAAAGAAAATGTGTTTAAACACAAATTTCAGGGGTATATCCTTCCCAAGGACAAACAGAGCATGATATCCATGACAGGATATAACATAGAAAACCCTTTAGGAAAGGGGAGAGTAATTTCATGACATTACCCATACAACGGTGTTTGGATAATTGATAAACAGAATTTAGCATTGTGCTTCAAATGCTCTTATTGATGATCGGAGTAGCACAAACATGCTTCAAGATAGCATTGACATGGTCTTCAAACAAAGGTCAGTCTTTGGATACACAAAGGATTCATTGGGAACAACTGGTAGAATAAGTCTTACAATTTTCTCATGGAACAGTGTTTAACCTGGCCGAAAAGGAAAACTATAACAATGGAGCCTCCGGCCAAGTGTGCTAGGCATGACATCACCTTACCGGGTCATAAAAGACCAATGTTATAACTATTGGAATTATGTTCCAACCATCATATCCGACCAAGATTCGGATCTGATTGGGGTCAGGATACCTCAGACTCAGGATGCCTGAGAAGAAAGGTGCAACACAAATTGTCGAGATGACATTGTAAGATTCTCGGGAATTTGAACTATGGAAGAGAGTTCCGAAACAAGAGTTCATCATTAAATCAAGGAGGTGAGGAGGTGGCTGATTGACTCCGTGACAATTCATTGAGATTTCCAAAAAATGGATTTCCACAATTATGTGAACAAGGAAAATAACATTTGTCAGATCAAATGATATAATGAGGTATGCTCGAGGAAAACATACACAATTTAACAATGATAGAAGGGTGCACCCAGAAATCTGGACTAGGTAGCACGATCAATGTTTGAATGATGATTCAATAAGCAAGAGACTTAGAATGAAACTATCGACCATTAACTTCAAAGCAATAGTGTCGTGGAGTTGACACGGCAGATGTCCTAGAGCAAGTACTTAGTCGTAGGGCCATCGCACTAGAAAGCTTAAAGGGGTTAATCGGGACAAGGGACACACGAGAGAGTTTTTATACTAGTTCGACCCCTTACGATGAAGGTAAAAGCCTACGTCTAGTTGGGATTGGTATTGTTGAAGTTTTGATCTCCAAGGGGCTTAACTCGCTGGCTTGGTCATCGATTTGGTTGTTTCTTAACCTAAGCCGCCACCGGGTCATCCCCTTATATACATGCGTTGACGCCTGGTGGCCTACAGAGTCCCGGCCGGCTCATAAACAGTGTCCGACTCGGTGACTAGTCAATTCTACCTTATTATACAAGTCACGCCACTACAGCGGTTTATCACTACGGGCCATAAGTCGCCCGTGGGCTTTAGACCATTTACTGAACCGCCATCTTCATGATTGATCCTGGGCTTTGCATGATAATCCTCTTTTCATAACCTGGCCCCTCCAGGGCGGCTTACACAAATTGTTATATCCCCGACATTAGGACCCAAATTGATTTGAACCAGTTCATGTCAATCTTAAAATACCTTAAGAAACAAGCCTTGTGTTTCTATGCGTGCATAAGTTATAACCCGCTGTGACATCATCTTCTGGATCTGCGGTAACCCACCATGACGTCATCTTCCATTAAATTCATTTTTCTTTTACTCCGTCATATCCTCAACGGATCTTTGCCTTTACTGACCATCCCGAAAACCGAGGCGTCGGGGTTGATGGATAATGATGTTCGGTCTCCTCGTTTCTCGCGCCATCTCAGTCGGCCTTTCCTTATAAATAAGCACGACCTAGGTCTTTTTCATTCTCCCCCTTCGGTCGTCTTCCTCCTCTCACTGTTTCGCTGCCGCTCGAGCTCTGCCGCCACCGCCGCCGCAGATCTCCTCGTCTTCTCCACCTCAGGCCGCTGCATCGGCCTGATTGGACCAGAGAAACGCGACGAACCTCTGTAGCAGCTCTGCATCTGTAAGTCCCTTTCCTTCTCTGCCTTAGATCTGCATTACGGCTTCTCGAGTTTCTCGGTGTTTGTCGCCGCCCGTTACAAACCCTTGATAGATTTCACCTCCGATGCCCTTTCCTGATCGTCAGATAGTGTAGAACTGCTGCGGTAGCTGTTTCGCACCCATTTTAAATGCAAATAGATCCCTTTTTCCTGTATAGATGCTTCGTTATAGCTGACGAACTCATTTGTACTGGATTTTTAGGTCTAGAATATTTTCTTTTTGGGACAGCCATTTGATCCAAAATAATAATGATAGCTTGGTGAAACTTGTTTATGCCAACACTTAGCTGAATCTGCTTTCTGAGAAAATCTGTAGTCATGGCGGCTTACCACTCCGGCTTTCTGTTCCTTATATGTCATTAGCCCTTAGTTAAGCCGCCGTTACTTGTTTACATCTTCAACCTTTAATTGTTAATTTTGCCGTAAACTGAACCGGCATGTTGTTTTTTCTTTTTCAGTCCCTTGCACATCATGCCATCAAAGACACCCACCATCTGCAATTGGGTCCCCTCAACCATAACTGAGGATTGTTTAAAAGAGTTCTTCCTCATCGCTTTTCTGCCCTCAAAAAGCATCATGTCTTATCGTGCTCCAGACCCGAAAGAAGAACGACCCAATCCAAAAGACGGCGAAGTGATCGTCTTTGCTGACCACATGAACCATGGCTTCTCACCGCCTGGTTCAAAGTTTTTCAGAGAAGTTCTTCACTTTTTCAAACTCCATCCTCAGGACATTGGGCCCAATTCCATATCCAATATTTGTAACTTCCAAGTGCTCTGTGAGGTATATCTTCAGCAAGAGCCGACTGCGGAACTATTTAGAGAATACTTCTATCTGAACCAGCAGAAGGAGTGCACCAACGGCCTTAGCTTAGAGCTCAGAGGCATCTCAATTCAGCGCCGGCAGGGTGCTGTCTTCCCTCTCATAGTTTTGCCAAGTCACCCAAAGGATTGGAACCAAACTTTGTTTTACTGTCAGGACATCTCACCCGCCAACGAGAAGCCACTGCCGGGTTACCGCCCCGATCGTCTTGACTCCAAGTTCGCACTGCCAGATAAACTTACCGTTGATGAACACAAGAAGTTGCTTCCATCTATCAGAAGAATCAACGGTTTGTTGGGGAACGGTTTAACTTGAGTCGACCTAACCCGCTGCTGGATCTCATGGCGGATTATTCCATTAAGCCGTCGTTCAAAATTGATGTATGAATATGGTGGAGACCCGGACGACTCTCTTCGTCATACCCCGGTTCAACTAACCGAGGAGGACATTGTCGCAATGTCAAACCTTCTCGTGAATGTGAAGTATGAAGATTGAAGTGTTGTTGGGTTAAATCCCTTCTGTAAACTTAACCCGGTACCAGAAGTAAGGATATTCTGATCTTTTTTCCTTTGTATTTTGTCCAGCCGTATTGTTTATCACTGATCCTTCCTCCTGTCTTTGTAGGCCAACTCTGACTTTTGGAAAGTGAAATATGATCACGAAGCTGCCAAGAAGGTGAAACTCGCCGCCATGAACGCCAAGAAATCGACCCGGAGATCGAAGAAGAAAAAGAAGACCACTGCTGAAGATTTAATGAAACTTGATGACACGTCTGACTCGGAGGTAGCCCTTTCTTCCCTTGGCCAATTTTTTAACAATCTTATTGACATTGATCCTTACCAGGATGACACTGGGGCCAGTCAGGCCGGGGAAGCAGAGGTAACTATCATTTCCTCCGACTCAGAGCCCTTACCAAGACACAAAGTTCGACGAGTGATCCGTAAAGTAAGGTTTTCTAACCCCTTAGCTCACTTGGATCCCAACTTTCATTAGAAAAAGCAGCAACATGAAAACCACCGTGAAGTTGGGATTGAAGATGAACCGGTTTTCGTCCTTCAACAGACCCCTCGGAAACACCTGAACGAGGTTTACTTATTGTTGTCTTTAACCTGTTTT
The DNA here is from genome assembly GCF_002162155.2 of Triticum dicoccoides. Taxonomy (NCBI): domain Eukaryota; kingdom Viridiplantae; phylum Streptophyta; class Magnoliopsida; order Poales; family Poaceae; genus Triticum; species Triticum dicoccoides. Next base: position 249,360,701 of record NC_041380.1, on the reverse strand, counting down.
AATGAATCATGCTCCTTGTATTTCCTTTAACTCCTTTCTTTTATCTTTTCAAGAGGTGTCTCGTTCCTCAGGGGACTCATCACAAACACAATTTCCGGCTTTCAAGACTGCTCCTGGATAATTAGAAATCCTCCTTTCTTCCGGGTTGCTCAATTGTATCTTGATGCTGACAATCCTGCAATATTTTTCCTTAGCGGCCAGGCTAAATCCAAGAAGGTGAAGGCAGCAAAACCGGTGGAATACCCGCCAGTGCTGGCATCTGACCCGGCTAGGCCGCCTTCTCCATTAACTGATGCCCCAGAAGACCCGCCTATTGTCAATGAAGAAAATCCTCCGGAGCCGTCTCTCGACGAAGCCACTATGAATCCTTCCACAGCTGGACCGTCAAGCTCAACTGACCCGCCGTCTCCACGTTCTCAAGATGTTCAAATTACTGGGAGCCGCTTTGTTGAGCCAGGGAACCCAACGGTGATGGCTCGGTGTACAGCAAAGCAAGAGGCATTGGAGAGGCAGAAGGTTCGCTTTGACGTTGCCAACTACGACCGTCTCAATGCCAGTGGTATCTTATTCGGCTATCTCAGTCATGTACACTCCAGTCGTGAGTCTGAGATCGAGATGGTCAAGCAGCTTCAGTTGAAGTATGAGGTACGTTGTTTCCAGTTTACTAATATTCCCTCAGCCCCAAAGTATTCAGATTATGAGAGAAACGGAATATCCTGTAGACTTAAAATATAGGCCGAGACTTTTACCTCTGAATCTTTGCCTGATATTGATAGAACAAAAACTTCACCTATAGTCCCCAAGGACCGGTTTATTTTGATCATTAATGAATCGGTACTTTGGAATTGAAAACTGTCTTCAAAGTATTTAACGCTCCGGTTTAACCTTGATAAACTTGCTGAACTGCGTACATTAGCCCCCAAGTGCCGAGTGCTGTTACTTTGTAAAGGACTTGGGACTTTAAATATGTTTGTAGAGTCGTAAAAATTTGATTTGGCATACATTAGCCCCCAAGTGTCAAGTGGTTTATTCGTAAAGTACTTGAGACTTGAATCTTGAATTTGGATATTTGAATTTGAAGCCAAGTCTTGACTTATCTGAATGTTTCACAGAATGCCTTGTCTGAACTGAACTCTCAATTGACTGACGCAAAGACCCGGCTGGCAAGTCAGGAGTCAGAAATCAAATCTTCCACATCCAAAGAGCAAATAAGCCTTTCTGCAACGAAAAATTTAAAGACCAGCTTTGCTGCCAAGGAGAAGACTTGGGAAAATGAGAAAACACTTCTGACCCGTCGAGCTGAGACAGCCAAAACAACTCTGAAAGAAATTTCAACAGAGCTGAATGGTTTAAAGGGCCGGGTGTCTCAGATGGTCGCTGCTATCTTTGGTAAGCTTCCTGATTTGACCTTTTGTATATTTTTTGCCAAACCGGAGTATAATCCGCCAACTGACTCTGTTAAAAATATATGTAGGTCCGTGAAGTAAGAATCTGAGCCAAGACCCGTTGATTAAGCTGAAGGCAGTATACAATTTAGTTGAACAATTGTATATCAGCGCACAACGGGCTCTAGCTGCCATCTCTCCTGCTAATCAAGGACCTAACCGGCTGAGTGACATCCTGAAGAAGCTGTCCATCCTTCCTGCCAGGTTCCAAGAAGTAAAACGCTCCTCCGTGCGAGCCGGAGCTTTGACTGCCCTAAGCCGCTCCAAGGCTTGGGTGCCAGACCTAGACCCGGCGGACGTGGCAAGGGGCTATCCTACCGTGAAGGAGGACGAGTCTCCTTTTGATCAAGATGACTTTATAGCCTGCGTCCGCGAAGTCCGGCCTCAGGCGACTAGTCTTGGAGATGACACCAATGTGGACAAGTACCAGTCGGGTTTTGATAGTGAGAATAAGAAGATGGCCCCTCCCTCATATAAAGTAACAGACTTGATCCCACTAGTGAGAGAAGATACATTTGCCCTGAAGGTTGACCCGGTCGGCCTGATTGACGATGAAGCCGAATTTGTCACCATGAACGGCTTCAATTGGTCAAAACCCAACTTCCAGCGGACTCAAGATGGTGAACCGGCTAGGGAGGGACAATGATCATCTTCATGGGCTTTATAAAGCCTTGTAATAGCTTAGTTGTTAAAACACTGCAAGTTTGCTTGTGCCATCGCGCATAAAATACTTATCCATGAATCTGTATTTCCAGATGCCAATGTTTAATGCTTGCTTATGCATCGCTTAACGCTTGTCTCTGCAATGTTTGAACTATGTTCCTGTAAATACAAAGAAAAGACTGGCATGGTGGTTTAGAACCAAACGGGTTTAAACACCGAATGTAGAGCCAATATATTTATCTCGGTAAGAGCAGAGACGAATAAAAGATAAGGGCTAATACGAACCTTTTGGCTAACACAGCAGGTAAATATGTATAAGTAATGACCATACCTTATCCCTGTTGATCCTTAGATCGCCGGTTTAAATAATCTGGGTGATTGAATTTGATAACTCAATATTTATGAAAAGTTAATGCAATGATCATGATACCTTAGTAGCTCATACCTTTTGATCCTTGAACCACCGGCTTGAATGACCCGGGCGGCTGTGTTGTCCAATAAGTGAGCCGGTGAAGAAGATCAGGCTAATTTATTTGTAATATTGAGACAACAACAAACTAAAGGGCAAGCAATAAATAACAAGCATAATTTTAATCTTGTATTCAAAAAGATTGGGGGTTTCTGATTCGAATACGACCAGTAAACCGGACCAAAGGGGTTAAGCTAAGGTTCGAATGCGATCGTGTAGCCCCCAGTGGCTTTGGCGTTGCGTCGGTCAAGAGGGTACCGACAGCTATGTTCTCTTTGGTTCGAATACAACCTATGTTTGAACAGGAAGCCCGCAAATGACCTTGAGAGGTTTTTAACGACCCTGATTCGAATACGATCCAAGTCGGACTCAAGAGGGGTTAAGCTATGATTCGGATACGATCAAGAAGCCCCCAAGTGAGTTTGGCCTTGAGCCGATCAAGAGGGTTACGACAGCTATGTTCTCTTTGGTTCGAATACGACCTATGTTTGAACAGGAATCCCCCAAGTGACCATGATATTACAGCTTAGATTCGGATACGATCATAAGCCGGACAAAAAGGGTAAACTTGATTCAAATATGATCAGCTCCTTAATAGTCATTTGAAAAATAAGATTTAACAAAGATGCATAATCTTTGAAAAGAAAAGAGACCGATGGTCTTACTTTATTGCTTATCATGGTATATATAATGTGAACGTATGTACATGAGGAGAGCTGGTGGCTCAGGTGTAGTACGGCCGAAGTTGAGCAATGTTTCACGGCCGGCGGGTCTCCTCCTCCGACTTACGTGAGTCTACATGCTCTCGAATGTCAATGAGGTAATATGACCCGTTGTTTAAATTCTTACTGACCACAAAGGGTCCTTCCCAAGGTGGGGATAACTTGTGTGCATCTGAGAGATCCTGGATGAGCCGGAGCACCAAGTCGCCTTCCTGAAAAGTCCTGGACTTAACCCGGCGGCCGTGGTATCGGCGCAGGTCTTGTTGATAAATCGCTAACCGGGCTGCTGCTAGGTCTCTCTCTTCGTCCAACAAGTCAAGTGCATCCTGTCTGGCTTGTTCATTATTAGCTTCAGCATAAGCCGTCACATGGGGCGAGTCATGACGGAGGTCACTAGGCAATACTGCTTCTGCTCCATAAACCATGAAGAAAGGTGTGTAACCCGTAGACCTATTGGGCGTAGTGTTGATACTCCATAATACCGAGGGTAATTCCTCTACCCAACAACCCGGTGTTCGTTGTAAAGGAACCATGAGCCGGGGTTTGATCCCTTTCAAAAATTCCTGATTGGCTCTCTCAGCTTGACCATTGGATTGAGGGTGAGCTATAGAATAAACATCAAGCCGGATGTGTTCTCGTTGACAGAACTCTTCCATAGCCCCTTGAGACAGATTGGTGCCATTGTCTATGATAATACTGTGTGGAAAACCGAAACGGAAGATCACTTTTTTCATGAACTGAACCGCTGTGGTTGCGTCACACTTGCTCACAGGCTCCGCCTCAACCCACTTGGTGAATTTATCAACTGCCACCAGGAGATGCGTCTTTTTATCCTTAGACCTCTTGAAAGGTCCCACCATGTCAAGTCCCCAAACCGCAAATGGCCAAGTGATTGGAATCATCCGGAGTTCTTGAGCTGGCACATGTGCTCGTCGTGCAAATTTCTGACATCCATCACATCTACTGACCAGATCTTCCGCATCGGTGTGAGCCGTCAACCAGTAAAAACCGTGACGAAATGCCTTGGCCACTAAAGATTTTGACCCGGCGTGATGACCACAATCGCCTTCATGGATCTCACGAAGGATTTCTTGACCTTCTTCAGGAGAAACACACCGTTGAAAAGGTCTGGAAACACTGCGATGAAATAACTCTCCATCTGAAATCGTCATGGACTTAGATCGTCGGGTTATCCGTCGAGCCAGGGTCTCATCCGCTGGCAACTCTCCCCGGGTCATGTAAGCCAAGAAAGGCATCGTCCAATCTAGGATGACATGAAGAGCCGCCACCAACTGAGCCTCCGGGTCAGGAACAGCTAAATCTTCTTCTATGGGCAACCTGACAGAGGGGTTATGCAAAACATCCAAAAAGGTGTTAGGTGGCACCGGCTTACGCTGAGACCCCAGCCGGCTTAAAGCATCAGCTGCTTCGTTCTTTCAACAGTCAATGTGTTCCACCTGATAACCGTTAAAATATCCTGCAATGGCATCAACCTCTCGGCGATAAGCCGCCATGAGAGGGTCTTTGGAATCTCACTTGCCAGATACCTGTTGAGCCACTAGATCCGAGTCACCAAGGCATCTGACCCGGCTCAAGCTCATCTCTTTTGCCACTCGAAAACCATGGAGCAAGGCTTCATACTCTGCTGCGTTGATAGTGCAAGGAAACATCAACCATAACACATAACAAAATTTGTCACCTCGTGGGGAAGTTAGCATGACTCCAGCCCCCGAGCCTTCCAATTGCCTAGATCCATCAGAATGAATAGTCCAATACGTGTTGTCTGGCTTCTCTTCTGGCATCTGCATCTCTGTCCAGTCATTGATGAAGTTGACCATGGCTTGAGATTTAATTGTAGTACGTGGAACATACTTCAAACCATGAGACCCAAGCTCAATTGCCCACTTGGCGACTTGCCCCGTGGCTTCTCTGTTTTGAATAATATCTCCTAAAGGGGCAGAGCTAACCACAGTGATTGGATGTCCCTGAAAGTAATGTTTAAGCTGCCGGCTCGCCATGAACACCCCATAAACAAGCTTCTGCCAATGTGGGTATTGTTGCTTAGACTCAATTAGCACTTCACTGACATAATAAACCGGCCGCTGGACCGGATGCTCTTTGCCAGCCTCCTTGCGTTCTACCACAATAGCCACACTAACATCCTGTGAGTTGGCAGCCACGTATAACAATAGCAGCTCTTTCTCAATTGGAGCAGCCAGGACCGGCGGCTCAGCCAGCTGTGCCTTCAGATCCTCAAAAGCAGTGTTCGTTGCATCGCTCCAAACAAAAACATCTGTTTTCTTCATCAACTGATACAGAGGCATAGCCTTTTCCCCTAACTGGCTTATGAACCGGCTCAAAGCAGTCACACGGCCCGCCAGCCGCTGAACATCATTGACGCAGGTTGGTTTGGCCAGGGATGTAATTGCCTTGATTTTCTCCAGGTTAGCTTCAATACCTCGGTTAGACACCAAAAAACCCAGGAGCTTGCCGGCTGGCACTCCAAAAACACACTTGGCCGGGTTAAGCATCATTTTGTAAACTCGGAGATTATCAAAAGTCTCTTTCAGGTCTATGACCAAGGTTTCCTCTTCCCTGGATTTCACCACTATATCATCCACATAAGCATGAACATTGCGCCCAATTTGATTGTGAAGACAATTCTGCACACACCGCTGGTAACCTCGCTTGGGCACTCTTAAGCCTAAAAGGCATAGACACATAACAGAAAGCTCTAAAAGGAGTTATAAAAGTTGTCTTCTCTTGATCCTTGATTGCCATCTTAATCTGATGATAACCGGAATAAGCATCTAAGAAACTCAAACGTGCGCAACCCGCCGTAGCATCAATGATCTGATCAATACGGGGGAGAGCAAAAGGATCAGTCGGACAAGCCTTGTTCAAATATGTGTAATCCACACACATGCGCCAGGTGCCATTCTTTTTTAGTACAAGCACCGGGTTAGCTAACCATTCGGGGTGAAAGACCTCCACAATGAACCCGGCTGCCAAGAGTCAGGCCACCTCTTCCCCAATGGCCTTGCGCCTTTCTTCATTGAACCATCGGAGAAACTGTCTGACAGGTTTGAACTTTGGATCGATATTAAGAGTGTGCTCAGCGAGTTCCCTCGGAACACCCGGCATGTCTAAAGGTTTCCATGCAAAGATGTCCCAGTTCTCACGGATGAACTCGATGAGAGCGCTTTCCTATTTTGGATCCAAGTTTGCGCTGATGATGAACTGTTTGGATGAGTCGCCAGGTACAAAGTCAACCATCTTAGTGTCATCAGCTGATTTGAATTTCAACTCCGGCTCATGCTCTGTCGTTGGTTTCTTTAATGACGCCATGTCTGCTGGGTCAACATGATCCTTGTAAAAATTTAACTCCTCTGCATTGTTGAGGAAATCGTTAACTGGTAGCTGCTTGGTCGGCTGGTGAGTAGGGGATTAATAGGCTAATCGGCAAGTTAATCGGCCATTTAATCAATTAATCGGACGATTTATCAGGTAATCGGCTACTCAGGGACCCTATGAGTCGGGATTAATCGGTAAGTTAACTGGTTAATCGGATGAATTCTTGAACAGGGCTCCTCTGTTGCACAAACAGATTCAGCATACGCAGCATCACCTTCTTCACATTCCAAGGCTATCTTCCAGCTCCCATGTACTGTAATGGTGCCTTTATGACCCGGCATCTTGAGCTGCAAATATACGTAACACGGCCGAGCCATGAACTTGGCATAAGTCGGCCGCCCAAACAGAGCATGATATGGGCTTTTGATCTTAACCACCTCAAAGGTTAATTTTTTCCGCTCTGGAGTCATACTCGTCCCCAAAGGCTACTTGCAGCTCAATTTTACCAACTGGGTATGCCGATTTACCAGGTACCACACTGTGAAAAACAGTGTTGGATTATTTAAGATTTTTATCCGTCAATCCCATCCAGCGGAACGTCTCATAGTAGAGGATGTTGATGTTGCTGCCTCCGTCCATGAGCACCTTAGTAAACTTGTACCCACCAACCTGAGGTGCCACTACCAAAGCCAAGTGACCCGGATTATCAACCTGGGGTGGGTGATCCTCTCTGCTCCACACAATAGGCTGCTCCGACCAACGTAGATAACATGGAATTGCCAGTTCAACGGCATTAACGGCCCTCTTGTGGAGTTTCCGGTCCCTCTTACATAAACTGGTAGTAAAGACATGATACTATCCGCTACTCAACTGCTTCGGGTAGCTTTGATAACTGGATTGTTGCTGCTGTTGATTCCCTTGGCCATGTTGCTCACTATATCCTCCTTGGTGACCAAGATAACCCTGACCGCGAAAACCTCCTCCGCCTGAACCGGCGCCCGGGCCCTGAAAGCCGCCTCCACCTGAACCGCCACCTGGGTCGTGACCCCCATCAAATACATTTGAATTTTTAAATGCCTTCATGATCGTGCAATCCTTCCACAAGTGGGTGGCTGGTTTCTCCCAGGTGTCGTGTTTTGGACAAGGTTCATTCAACAACTGGTCAAGGGTGGGGCCTGACCCGCCCGATCAAGGGGGTTGTCTGCCCTTGCGCCGCTGATTACCACCCTGCGCATTAGTGTTAGCAACAAACTCATCAGCCTTACGTTTATTACCTCCCTGATTCGCCGGGTTATGCTGGTGACCCTTGCCATTGTCGTTCTTCTTTCCCTTCGTTGCCTTTTCTTCATCAGACACCGGGTCCTTGGTGGTATCAGAATCGGCATATTTGACAAGAGCCACCATCAATGTTCCCATGTCATTACAGTCACGTTTAAGCCGCCCCAGCTTCTGCTTCAGAGGTTTAAAACTGCATTTTTTCTCCAACATCAAAACTGCTGAGCCGGCATCCATCTTATCAGATGAATGTATTATCTCCTTGACCCGGTGCACCCAATGGGTTGTAGATTCACCATCCTCTTGATTGCAATTGGTCAGGTCCACAATCGACATTGGCTGCTTACACGTGTCCTTAAAGTTCTGGATGAACCACGCTTTCAACTCTGCCCATGAGCCGATGGAATTGGGTGGCAATCCCTTCAACCAGGTCCGAGCCATTCCATCCAACATCATGGTAAAATACTTGGCCATTGCAGCATCGCTAACCTCCAACAGCTCCATAGCCATATCATAACTTTCAATCCAAGCCCCCGGCTATAGGTCAGTCGTGTAATTAGGCACCTTACGAGGCCCCTTGAAATCCTTGGGCAACCTCTCATTGTGTATGGCTGGTACGAGGCAAGGCACGCCTCCGGTTCTTGTGGCAACTCCTGCCTCAACCGAGGTTGCTGGATAAGCCGGAAAGGTTTGGTGAGCCGCCTATTCTGCCGCTATCTGAGCCGCCCATTCCACCTCTTGACGAATCCTCTCTTGATCCGCCAAATTAAGGGCTCCAGCCCGCACCGGCTCATGCCTATATGGCCGGTTGTGGCGTTGGGAATTACTTGACATCTCTGCGGACTCCATGTGCCTACTGTAACTCCGGGTTCGGCTTGGGCGAGGAGTTGAATGAATCATGTCTCGACTGTAGGAGTATGCATCATGCTGAGCCAAAGCTGTCTGAAGTAGTTCTCTTACCCTCCGGGTTTCAATTGCTGCTGGCGAGTCACCTTCCATTGGGAGAGCCGCCAAATGATCCGATGCTGCGATGAGGTTTTCTATAGGGTTGGAGAAGTGACCCGGAGGTGTTGATACATAACGAGGAGGAGTTGTATTTATGCGAGGTGGCTCCATGGCGCGTGGTTGAACTGGTGCACCGGGTGTCGTGACCCTGTTTGCCTCCGGCGGGTTGCTCCCCCCAGCCCCGGGTGTATGGAACAGGTTCCTCGGATCCAGCGTTAGAGGCAGACACGACTGAGTATTCTAATGCCTCCTCCTCATGACCTCATTTGATGCATTAAGATCTACCGAGAGCCGGAAAGTTTCTGCTTGAAGTTGTTGAGCACGAGCATCCAGAGTTGCTCGTTCTGCTGCCATCCGGGTTTCCTCCGCGGCTAGATTTTCCTTAGCTTGCACCATCTCCTCCCGCACGCGTGCCACTTCTGCGTCGTGCTGGGCTTTATCCATTGGTTCTACCATAGCGGTTAACAGAGTCATCAGCCTATCCATGAGGTCCATTAGAACCTGAGCCAGGGGGCGCGCGGGGTCTCCTGACCCGGCTGCTGCCGACCCGGTAGCTGCTGCTGCCGCTACGGTGGAGTTTTGCCCGGGTCGCGTCCCCGCCATGAAGACTCCGGCCCAATTCGGCGGCTCAAGGGGGTCCGGAATACTGCTACCATCGGAATAGCCCCCGAGCATGCCGTCTTGCAGCTGGTACAACGAGTCCGTCTAACCTGTTGATGATGCAGTATCAGAGCAGATGGTCGTCTCCCCGCCTTCCATCGATCCTTCGGAGTATTCACCGCCATGGATGCAGCCTACGAAGGCATGTTTCACGACAGATTGAACACGGGCGGACCCGGCGCGCTGAGCCGTTTCGATGAGGTTGGTGTGGATGTCCGGCTTAGGGCCTGACTCGTTGATCCGGCCGATGAAGACGTGAATTCCGCCGAAGGGGACCCGGTACCCATACTTGATCGAGCCGGCCTCGGGGCCCCAGCCTTCGTTGTCGATGTAGAGTTTGCCGCGACGACTCTTGGTCATCCGGCCCACAGCGTATCCCTTGAGCCCTTCGAAGTTGCCCTTCAAGAACTCAAATCCACCGTGCGCTGGCCCCACAGTGGGCGCCAACTGTCGTGGATTTGACACGGTAGATGTCCTACAGCAAGGACTTAGTCGTAGGGCCATTGCACTAGGAAGCTTAAAGGGGTTAATCGGGACAAGGGACACACAAGAGAGTTTTTATACTAGTTCGGCCCCTTACGATGAAGGTAAAATCCTACGTCTAGTTGGGATTGGTATTGTTGAAGTTTCGATCTCCAAGGGGCTTAACTCGTCAGCTTGGTTATCAATTTGGTTGTTTCTTGACCTAAGCCGCCACCGGGTCGTCCCCTTATATACATGGGTTGACGCCTGGTGGCCTACAGAGTCCCGGCTAGCTCATAAACAGTGTCCGGCTCGGTGACTAGTCAATTCTACCTTATTATACAAGTCACGCCACTACGGCGGTTTATCACTACGGGCCATAAGTCGCCCGTGGGCTTTAGACCCTTTACTAAACCGCCATCTTCATGATTGATCCTGGGCTTTGCATGATAATCCTCTTTTCATAACCCGGCCCTTCCAGGGCGGCTTACACAAATTGTTATATCCCCGACAAATAGGATGTTTGAATTACATAGTCCAAGCAGCATCATTCACTTGTCGATGTTCCCGGTTAGGCAATACGGGGATCAAGAAAGAATGGTGCTTGTGAGAAGTATCACTACACCAAGAATTCTTAAGAGGTGGAGAAATCCTCACAACATCCCTGACATAAAAGACAGTAATACTTCAAGGTAGAACATAACATAAGTCGGATAACAAGGGACTCAAGGTATAACACAAAACAAGAACAAGTTTTGTGTTGGAGGGAATGCAAGAATGTTGTCGATGTTAATACCAATCATCGAGGGGAAAGGATGGTATTTCCCATCATGAATTTGATTCACACTTGGAAGAAGGCATATCATTGTTGATGATGAACACGACAAATTTGTCAAGAGATTTTCTGCAGATGTAATCGATCGGCAATGACATCAAGTCAAATGAATGATGGAGCGAAAGGTTATTGAAACCACCAATACAATACAAACTTGAAATCAAAGATTGTTGTTCAAGGCGAAATGATATGACGAGGACGATCACCATAAGCTTAGCTCATCGTCGAAAGTTGTGCTTCGGGAATAAGGACCAGGTAGCACGGTTAAAATTTAGCACGATGATGATATAGCCGATCAGGCTAGGAATGACTTAATGGATTAATAAATTCATAAGCAATGAAAATTACTTAGAGTTATTGAGTTGGAGTGCAGAATCGATTCACCTATTGGTGTTCCCAAGTGACTAATAACTCAGAACTCGGAGGAAATCTGAAGTCCGCGAGAAGCAATACTAGATGAAGACTCATAGGAAGCAACACAGTTTGATACTCTTGAGATACCGGAGGGTAAAACTCAAAGGTAGATCGACATAGGGGTTGCGGAGATGTATTGATCCGTAGAAGACAAGTGTTTTCACTTGCTTGAGAAATGGGATCAAGTAGAAAATATGGTCGGAACCACGATTGCAAAGGATCAATTCATAGATACCAGATGATATTATATCAAGGCAATAGTTATTATTACAAGAAGTTTCCATGATAGGATCTACATCGTGTCCATGGGCATGAACACAAGTTCAAGGTCGACTCTCACTTCTTCAATGTATAACCTTCCATTCACCTCTCGCTTTTCAAAAATGACATTAGTTGTTGAAAGTTTTACCTGGTGCAATACCAGATAAGTATGAACCGTGAAATATTTCGGGTTCACACGGATTTAAGGAAGGCATAGGTTCAACCCATCGGGCATCGTAGAAACATATACCACAAACTTCAGGAGTAAATAATACAAGCTCGAAAGTGGAGAATGGTTAACAAGCAAAGGATATAATTTACCAAAGGCATTATTTACCCTAGGAAAGGCTCACAAGCTTATTGAATACGAAGGATGCTGTCAGATAAAATCCAACAAAGGATCCGGTGGTCCACAAGGGATCTGATGTGAGCATCGGTACTGAACCATAGGAAGAAAGAATGCAAGAAGATCAGATTATAGAAACAATTGACTAACTCAAAGCTCAAATGCAAAGGAATTATGAATTCCAAGACAAGGGATCAGAAGCAATGCTCTGATTAGGGATGGATAAGTTGAATAGCCTTAGGGGTACAATAGATGGCAATTTGATTGGTCAATATCCAGCTCATGTTTAAAATGACGTCTGAGCCGGAAGGACGAAATGAAGGATCTGATTAAGGATTGTGAGCATTCACAACATATTGATTCAACAGACTCAAATTGATAATGACTAAGGATGCCAATAAGATTACCGGACTTATGAGGTTAATCATAATGCAAGCAAGCAAGAATTTCAAGACCAATAGGTTGTTAAGGATTTTTGGAGATCGAATGGTATTTCGAAGACTTTTGTGAAATACATGTATCCACTGGGGATGAGCAGATACTTGATAAGTGCGAGAAATCATTTGTAGGGGTATTCAGGTTGCAAAGAACTGGAAGGGCAGTGGGCACAAGGTATTTTCGGAACAGTAGAGAGAATTTCGGGGTATCTTGTAATAACAAGATTAACTGGGAATAAAAGTAAGGATGATAGGTGTAGGTATTTATCCATAGGGATATTTTGGTGGCAGGGGGTGGCAAAAGCAATGGGCATAAAGTCTCGAGAGAACAGCGGAGAGTATCTTCGGAATCCTTCAGTACAGCAGGAGATCATCTGTAACAAGGGGCTCTCCGGGTGGATGTGATCATGAGACCCTGAAGTCAAAGTTAGTAAATTCATTTAACCCGACTTGAAGAGAGTTCAGAGTCCCAGAGTAAAGATCGAGGAGTAAAAGATCCTAATACCACCCAAATGGCGACGTGGGCCCGTAAGACACACATCCATGTTAGTAAAAGTTTTGTAGTGTCTAGACTTGACTTCGGCCAAGGGGTGTGGAAGGGTGATTCCTACAGGAAGTTGGCTCTGATACCAACTTGTGACGCCCCCGATTTGACCATACACTAATCATACACGCAAACATGTATGATCAAGATCGGGGACTCACGGGAAGATATCACAACACAACTCTACAAATAAAATAAGTCATACAAGCATCATATTATAAGCCAGGGGCCTCGAGGGCTCGAATACAAGAGCTCGATCATAGACCAGTCAGCGGAAGCAACAATATCTGAGTACAGACATAAGTAAACAAGTTTTCCTTAAGAAGGCTAGCACAAACTGGGATACATATCGAAAGAGGCGCGGGCCTCCTGCCTGGGATCCCCCTAAACTACTCCTGGTCGTCGTCAGAGGCCTGCATGTAGTAGTAGGCACCCCCAGTGTAGTAGGAGCCGTCATCGACGGTGGCGTCTGGCTCCTGGACTCCAATGTCTGGTCGCAACAACTAGGTATAGAAAGGGAAAAAAGGGGGAGCAAAGCAACCATGAGTATTTATCCAAAGTACTCGCAAGCAAGGAGCTACACTACATATGCATTGGTATCAATGAAAGGGGTAGTATATGTGGACTGAGCTGCAGAATGCCGGAATAAGAGGGGGATAGCTAGTCCTAGCGAAGACTACACTTCTGGCAACCTCCATCTTGTAGCGAAAGAAGAGAGTACATGGTAAGTTAACCAAGTATCATCGCATAGCATAATCCTACTCGGTGATCCTTCCCTCGTCGACCTGTGAGAGAGTGATCATCGGGTTGTATTTGGCACTTGGAAGGGTGTATTTTATTAAGTATCTGGTTCTAGTTATCATAAGGTCAAGGTACAACTCCGGGTCGTCCTTTTACAGAGGGACACGGCTATTCGAATAGATAAACTTCCCTGCAGGGGTGCACCACATTTCCCAACACGCTCGATCCCCTTTGGCAGGACACACTTTCCTGGGTCATGCCCCGCCTCAAAAGATCAACACCTCAAAGCCCTACCTAGGCACAACAGAGAGGTCAGCACGCTAGTCTAAATCCTATGGCGCAGGGGTTTGGGCCCATCGCCCATTACACACCTGCACGTTGTGAACGCGACCGGCGAGCAGACCTAGCCTCCCTTATACAAGAGCACGCGTTCCAGTCCAACCCGGTGCGCGCCGCCCATTCGCTGACATCAAGAAGGCTTCGGCTGATACCACGATGTCGAGTGCCCATAACTGTTCCCGCGTAGTTGGTTAGTGCCTATAGGCCAGTGTCCAGACTCAGATCAAATACCCAGATCTCGTTAAGCGTGTTAATTGAATTAACCGCGGACACTGACCAGGACCAGGCCCGCCTCTCTCCTAGGTGGTCTCAACCTACCATATCGCTCCGCCACAAAGGTTCACTCAGAGGGTCGTTAGGACAAATGTCCTTTCGGACCCAATCCGTGAATCACTCACGGGTACTCTCCGAGCCGACCCGACTTTAGTCACCACATGTATCATGTATAAAGTATATAGTATATACCGGTGATCACTTTAACACCCCGGATGTAACTTGCCTTAATTGTGTTCCAACTTGCCTTCTCCGGCACTAAGTTATTCTATTTCCTCGTTGTCGGGTTTTTGTCTCCGTGTGTTTTGTCTTTGTCATGCATCTCATATCATGTCATCATGTGCATTGCATTTGCATACGTGTTCGTCTCATGCATCCGAGCATTTTCCCCATTGTCCGTTTTGCATTCCGGCGCTCCTATGTCATCCGGTGTCCCTTTCTACCTCTTTTCGTGTGCGGGTGTTAAACGTTTTCGGATTGGACCGAGACTTGTCATGCGGCCTTGGTTTACTACCGGTAGACCGCTTGTCAAGTTTCGTATCATTTGGACTTTGTTTGATACTCCAACAGTTAACCGAGGGACCGAAAAGGCCTCGTGTGTGTTGAAGCCCAACACCCCTCCAGTGTCCCAAAACCCACCTAAACCTCCTCCATCACCTAGGCCGTTCGATCACGATCGCGTGGCCACAAACTGCACCTCATTTGGAGGTTCCTAGCTCCCTCTACCTCTATAAATAGACACCCCTTTCCAAATTTCGGATCTCTCCCCCGAAACCCTAAAAAAATCCCCTCTCAGCCGGCCGGACGTGTCCGTTTCCGGCCGGACAACGTCCGCCAACGCCTCCGACGAACCAGAAGGTGCCACCTGTCCCACCGGGCCTCCCACGCCGCGTCGGCCCGCCCGGCCCGGGGAGAGCCCCCGCGGCACGTCACGCGCGCGCCGCCGCCCGCTAGT
>NC_041380.1:249342520-249344953 GCF_002162155.2 Triticum dicoccoides | reverse complement strand
CCTCCTTGCCGCTCGCCGCCACCGCCCGCCAGTCGCCCGCGCCGCGCCGCCCCCTCCTTGCTGCTCACCACCACCGAGTCCTCGCCGGCCGGAGCAGAGCGCGCCGCGCCGCCGCTCAAGGTCGTCGCCGGCCGCCCGACCTCGCCGTCGTCCTCCTCCACATGCGCCGCGTCGGCGACCTCTCCGCCTCCCTCGTCTCCGGCGCTGCCCCGGCACATCTCCGGCAAGTCCCTCGTCAAGTCCGACGACCTCGACTCTGGCGCCGTTGAACCTCGACTTCCGCGCTTCAGATCTGAGATCTGGAATTTTTAGGGTTGACTCCGATCCAGTTTTGCATATTATTTTGCATACTTTGACGCATCATAACTTCATCACCGTTGCTCCAATTCGTGTGTGTAGCATATCAAAATGTTCGTCTCGACGAGTACTTCGTTTCATCTCATTGCATCATTGTCATTTGAGCTCATCTTGATGCCCGAAATGCTGTTGGAAGAGGGCTATGTGATGTTAGTTTCAGATCCGTATCAGCATTTGCTCTTTTGTCATTTTTGCCATGATTAATGTGTGCATGCTATGATCTTGAGCTCTACATGTGTTTTGAAGTATGCCATGTTATCTTTAAAGGGGTGTATGCCATGTAATTTTGTAATCTCTGTGGTGACTAGCACAAGCATGCAAAGTAGCTTACTTAATGTTGCTGATCTCAGGGACTTGGAAATATTCTAAGTCTCTGCCCTGTCCTTATTTTTATGCCATATGTTCATGTTGATTCCTAGTGATTCGTGCCTCTTTTGAGCATGATCAGTAAGGATGTTTTGTAGATATTGCAGTGCTCTATCCATCCATGTCTTTGTTTGCATTTATGGAGCACCCTAGCTTGAGTCAATCGAGCTCTACTTTTGCTATAAAATGTTCCTGGCACATTGTTAACATGTTTAGCGATTTTGCCGAGCTTGTTGTAGTTGATCCGTGCATGCTATGTTGTTGTTCTTGCCATGTCTAGCTTCTATGCCATGTCTACTTGCTGGGTGTATGCTTAGTTTGTCATGTCTTGCCTCGTAGTGAGTGCATCAAGCTCGTAAACATGTCTAATTGATATCTATTTTGCAATGTTCCAGTTTTTCACCAAGTCTGAATCTGTTAACGTTAATTGCTATGTTCATGTGGTTGCAATTGTATTATCTGATCCCTTTTGGCTTATGGTCAGTAAGGGACTTTTGTTGTATGCTTTGAGTAGCTTCATGCCATGCCTTGCTTTGCCATGATATGTTCCTGTAGCATGTAGTTTTCGTGTTCTAAACATTGCTTCCTGATGTTAAATTCCTGACTTGTTGTTAATTTCACTAAGTCTGGAACATGTTATCATTTGCACTTTTGCCATGCTTGTTTGAACCTGTTATTGAGTGAATTAGCCATAGCTCAGTGTTCATCTTTTGTCAAGCATCTTGAGTGGATCCCTTTCATGTAATTTGTTGCTATGTTAGAGTGTTTTAGCATGTTGTTCTTGATGCATTTAGATGGTCTCGCGCTGTTAATCGCAAACCGGTGTCATATTTGTTTTGCTTGTCATTTCCAAACCGTGCATCCGATTCCAATGATCTTTATATTGATTTCAACCGAAATCAACTTCTCTTTCCAGTGGCACTCTTGGTTTCCCAAGTTGAGGCCAGGTTCAATCATTCCTTTCCAAATCATGCATATGCATCGCATATCGCATCCCGCATGTCATGCATTGTTTTGCATCATGTTGTTTGAGCATTGCACGTGGTTGATTGTTCTCCCTTTTGCTTGTTGTTCTTGCTTGGGTAGAGCCGGGAGACGAGTACGTGATCAAGGAGCCCATTGAGTATGCTTATGAGGATCAAGTCAACTCAGAGAACTTTGCAAGCAAGATGACCATACCCTCGAAATCACTTCTATCTTTGCTTGCTAGATGCTCGCTCTTTTGCTATGCCTATGCTATGATACCTACCACTTTCTTATCATGCCTCCCATATTGCCATGTCAAACCTCTAACCTACCATGTCCTAGCAAACCGTTGTTTGGCTATGTTACCACTTTGCTCAGCCCCTCTTATAGCGTTGCTAGTTGCAGGTGAAGATTGGAGTTTGTTCCTTGTTGGAACATGTTTATTGTTGGGTTATCTTTATATTATCTTGTCTATTTTAATGCACCTATATACTTGGTAAAGGGTGGAAGGCTCGACCTTATGCCTAGTGTTTTGTTCCACTCTTGCCGCCCTAGTTTCCGTCATACCGGTGTTATGTTCCTTGATTTTGCGTTCCTTACACGGTTGGGTTATAATGGGAACCCCTTCACAGTTCGCCTTGAATAAAATTCCTCCAGCAATGCCCAACCTTGGCTTTACCATTTGCCACCTAGCCTCTTTTTCCCTTGGGTTTTCAGAGCCCGAGGGTCATCTTTATTTAAACC
>NC_041380.1:249324145-249342320 GCF_002162155.2 Triticum dicoccoides | reverse complement strand
TGAGTGTTGGTCCAAACTAGAGCCCTTTGCAGCGCCCCCTCGGGGAAACTCAAGGTTTGGTTTTAGTTGTATGGAGCGCTCACCTGAGTGTGCCCTGAGAACGAGATATGTGCAGCTCCTATCGGGATTTGTCGGCACATTCGGGCGATGTTGCTGGACTTGTTTTATCATTGTCGAGATGTCTTGTAACCGGGATGCCGAGTCTGATCAGATTGTCTTGGGAGAAGGAATATCCTTCGTTGACCGTGAGAGCTTGTGATGGGCTAAGTTGGGACTCCCCTGCAGGGATTTGATCTTTCGAAAGTCGTGCCTGCAGTTATGGGCAGATGGGAATTTGTTAATGTCCGGTTGTAGAAGACTTCAGCTTAACTTAATTAAAATGAATCAACTGAGTGTGTGGCCGTGATGGTCTCTTTTCGGCGGAGTCTGGGAAGAGAACACGGTCTAGTTCATCGACCATGCCTTTGCCTCCTCTTCTCGCTCTCACTTGCGTAAGTTAGCCACCATATAAGCTAGTCGCTTGCTGCAGCTCCACATCATACCTTTACCTTACCTATAAGCTTAAATAGTCTTGATCGCGAAGGTGTGAGATTGCTGAGTCCCCGTGACTCACAGATTACTTCCAAAACCAGATGCGGGGACCGATGACACCATTCCAGGAGATTCAACTGAGCTCAAGTGGGAGTTTGATGAGGACTCAGGACAATACTACGTGTCTTTCCCAGAAGATCAACAGTGGTGCCCAGTTGGGGCGATCGGGGACTATGTTGCATTTGGGGTTTATCTTTATTTTGGTTCCGTAGTCGGACCTTGAGTGTAACTGGATGAATGTAATGTTATTTATGCATTTGTGTGATGTGGCGAGTGTAAGCCAACTATGTATCCTTTTCCCTTATTGTATTACATGGGTTGTTGTGAAGATTACCTCACTTGCGACATTGCTTTCAATGCGGTTATGCCTCTAAGTCGTGCTTCGACACATGGGAGATATAGCCGCATCAAGGGCGTTACAATCACCTCCCGAGTGATCACGGCCCGATAGTATAGCATGGCAGACGGACAAGAAAGTAGGGCCACTGATGGAATACTAGCATCCTATACTAAGCATTTAGGATTGCAGGTAAGGTAACAACAGTAGTAGCAAGGACAGGCTATGCATCAGAATAGGATTAACGGAAAGCAGTAAGATGCTACGCTACTCTAATGCAAGTAGTAGAGAGAAGAATAGGCCATATCTGGTGATCAAGGGGGGGCTTGCCTGGTTGCTCTGGCAAGTAGGGGTCGTCAACAATGTAGTCGATCGGGGCACCAGCAGCGGCGTCAGCCTCGTAGTCTACCGGAGAGAAGAGGGGGGAGAAACAATGAATACAATGCAAACAGATGCATATTGATGCATGACATGACAAGTAAAAGTGCCAGGTGTGCCCTAACACAGTAAGAGGTGATACCGGCGAAGGGGGGGAAACATCCGGGAAAGTATCCCCGGTGTTTCGCGTTTTCGAATAGATGAACCAGAGGGGGAAAGTTGCATGTTCGCTATGCTAGGTATGTGTGGCGGACGAACGAGCTGCGTATTCGGATTCGTCGCGTTGTTTTGAGCAACTTTCATGTACAAAACTTTTTCATCCGAGTTACGGGTTATTTTCTATGTTTTTCAAAGATTTAACAATATTCTGAAATCATTATCAATTCAAAAATAAATATTAAATTGCTATGGGTACCCAGCTCTGCGTACCCAAAAAGTGTACCAGAGGCTGACAGGTGGGCCAGGGGGTCCTAGTTGACCAGTCAACGTTTGACTAGTCAACAGGGGGTGGGGCCCTTGTCATTGACACATTTGACTAACTAATAGTTTTAATTAGTTAAACTAGGTAATTAGCCTAATTAAACTAGATTAATCTAATTAATTAGTTCAATTAATATTATTTTTTATTTTAAAACATATTTTTTTAAAGGCCAGGGCATGGGGCCCGCTAGCAGTGGCACTAGGCCAGGCCAGCGGGGCGGGTGTTATTGGGTGCGGGCGCCCATGCCCGAGGGGCGCGGCGCGAGGCCACCGGTGACAGGGGAGCTCGTCGGGCGCTGTGGCAAGGTCGTTGAGCTGGGGCTCCGGCGGAAGCGCGTGGGGGCGAGCGGGCAGTCAGGGCGCGGCCGCGATCGCGAGCCGAGGCCACGGCACTGCCGACGACGGGTTGAGGTGGGCAGACGTCAGCGGGAGGCAGAGGCGCTGGGCGAGCGGGCAGGTCGACGGAGCTGCAGCAGGCAGCTGCAGTGGAACGGGAGGGCGGCCGAAGATAGTTGAGCCCGGAGGTGGGTGCGGTCGGCGGAGGCGGGGCTGCGGCGGTCAGCGATGGTCGGAAGCGGCAGCAGCGGCATAGTAGCAGCACGGTAGTAGGGGAGCAGCAACACCATACCCAGGAGCTGGGCGCCGGGCGCGGTGCTGCACGGCGTGCACGTGGACGCGGAGCAGGACGCGGGCTGCGGTGCTGGAGCAGCAACAGAGGTGGCGGGCTCGACGAGTGCGGCAGGGCGCCGATAGCGCGGGCGGACAGCGCACGGAGGCGGACGCCGGGGAGGCGATGCGCGGCTGGAGCGCGGGCACAGCGGGCGGCGAAAGTGGACGACGGTGACACGAGCGGCCGCGGGCGGAGGCACAGACACGAGCGGCGACAACGTGCACGGGGCGCACAGGGCGCGGGCAAGCGGCCCGGCTGTGACCGGTGCGGGTGACGACAAGGGCGATGCCGTGGGGCACGACACGGCGAGTGGTCTATGGTGCTAAGCTGCAACGAGCGAGCTGAGCACGACGGCATGCTCGGCTGAGCTCGCCGACGGGTGTGGCCATGGAGACTATGGAGTAAAGGTGGCGACGAGCTACGGCTATGGTGTGCGTCGAGGAGCAGACAAGAAAGGGGATGGACATGGTGCTCACTGCCATTGGCGAGAAGGCCCGAGGACGTTGGAGGAACCGAGGTGGCACAGATCAACGCCGTGGTGCTCATGGTCGGAGCAGGAGAAGACAACGACGAAGGCGAGCTGCAGGGTCGGTCCGGCTCATCCCGGTGCTCGGAGAGGACGACGACAAGTGCGGAGTGTAACACCCCGGATGTAACTTTCCCAATTTGTACTCCAACTCTTGCCGTTTCCGGGTTAAGTTATTTTATTTTCTCGGGTTCGGGTCTTTGTCTCCGTGTGTTGTTGTCGTTGTCATGCATCTCATATCATGTCATCATGTGCATTGCATTTGCATACGTGTTTATCTCATGCATTCGAGCATTTTCCCCGTTGTCCGTTTTGCATTCCGGCACTTCGTTCTTCTCCGGTGGTCATTTCTAGCTTTCTTTTGTGTGTGGGGATTAAACATTTCCGGATTGGACCGAGACTTGCCAAGTAGCCTTGGTTTACTACCGGTAGACCGCCTGTCAAGTTTCGTATCATTTGGACTTCGTTTGATACTCCAACGGTTAACCGAGGGACCGAAAAGGCCTCGTGTGTGTTGCAGCCCAACACCCCTCCAATTTGGCCCAAAACCCACCTAAGCCTTCTCCATCATCTAGATCGTTCGATCACGATCGCGTGGCCGAAAACCGCACCTCATTTGGACTCTCCTAGCTCCCTCTATGCCTATAAATAGATCCCATCTCGAAATCCCGGGTCTCTTCTCCCCCTAACCCTAAAAATCCGCTCACCACCGCGCCGGACATGTCCGATCCGGCCGGACAAGCCGTCGCCGCCGCCCGCGGCCACTGAGGCGCCGCCACCTGTCGCCACCACGTCGCCCACCACCGCGGCCCGTGGGAGCCCGGAGCCGGCCCCCCAGGCCCGCGCGCGCTGCCCACCTTGTCCGGGTGCCTTGCCGCCTCCGCACTCGCTCGCCGCCTTCACCGCCGCCGGCAAGCGCACCACCAGCCGCCGCTGCGGGTCGCCGTCCCTGCCCGGCGTCTCCTCCGTGACCCCCCTCGTCGCCCCGCCGCGCCCGGCGATGGATCCGGCCACCCCGCCGCCGGATCTCGCCGCCGCGGCCCGGATCCGGCCTCCTCCTCACCGGCCCCGGCCACCACCTACTCGTCGGAGTGCGTGCGCCGCCGCCTCGGTTCGCGTGCCACCGAAACCCTAGATCTGGTGGTTCTTTTTTTTCTAAGTCCCCGGAATTTCCTAGTCCATATGCTCCTGTTCATAGCCTCGTAACTTTGCATCCGCCACTCCGTTTTTGGCATATAGCATATCAAAATGTTCATCTCAGAGAGTACATCATTTCATTCCATTGCATCATTTTCATTTGAGTTCATATTAATGCCCGAAATGCTTTTATAAGAGGGCTACTTGAGATAATTGTCAGATCTGCTACTCCATTTAGTTTTTTGTCATTTTTGCCATGATTATTGTGTGCATGATATGCCCTGATGCTCTACATATGTTTTGTTAAGGGTTTTGTCATCTTTCCAGAGGTGCAACCCATGTATTTTTGTGATGTGTGTGGTGACTAGCACAGGCTTGCAAAGTAGTGCACTTGGTATTTCTGTTTTCAGGGACTTAGCATTTCCACTAAGTCCTTGAGCTGTTTATCTCATATGGCCATATGTTGATGTTGTTTCCTAGTGATCCGTGCCTCTTTTGAGGATGATCAGTAAGGATGTTTTGTTAATCTTGTAGTGCTCTATCCATCCATGTCTTTGTTTGAAATTATGGAACACCCTAGCTTGAGTCAATCGAGCTCTACCTTTGCTACTTCGTGAATCTGGGCAGATTGTCAACTTGTTTGCAATTTTGCCGATGATGTCGTAGTTGATCCGTGCATAATATGCTATTATTCTTGCCATGTCTAGCTTGCATTTTGTCTGTTCTTGATAGATGTATGCTTAGTTTATCATGACTTTCACCGTAGTGAGTGCATCGAGCTCGTAAACATGCCTACTTGAGTTATGTTTCAGCATGTGCCAGTTTTCACTAAGTCTGAAAACTGATTATGTTTTTGCTTTGTTCACATGCTTGCAATTGTATTTTCTGATCCCTTTTGGCTCAAGGTCACTAAGGGACTTTTGTTAAGCTCTTTGAGTAGCTCCAAGACATGCTTTACTTTGCCATGTTCAGGTCCTGTAGCACGTAGTTTTGTTGCTCCGAAGAGTGCTACCTGATCTGAAATTCCAGACAAGTGTTAATTTCACTAAGTCTGAGATCTGTTTGCCATATGCATTTTTGCCATGCTTGTTTGAACCTGTTAATGGATGAATTGGCCATAGCTCAGTGCTAGACTTTTGTTAAGCACCATGAATGCATCCCTTCCATGTATTTTTTTATCATGTTTGGGTGCTGTAGCATGTTCATTTCGTTGCATTTAGATGGCTACTTGCTGTAAACCGCAGACCGGTGTCATATTTGAATCGCTTGCCATTTCCAAACCGTAACTCCGATTCCGGCGTTCTTTATATTGTTTTCAAGCGATTTCATATCATCTTTCCAGTGGCACACTTGGATTCCCAAGTTGATGCCAGGGTCATGCATTCCTTGTCACATCTTGCATATGCATCCCGCATCGCATCCCGCATAGCATACCATCTTTGCATCATTTTGTTTGATCCTTGCACGTGGTTGATTGTGTCCTTGTTGCTTGTTTGTCTTGTTTGGGTAGAGCCGGGAGACGAGTTCGCTAACGAGGAGCCCGTTGAGTTTGCTTTCGAGGATCCAGTCAACTCTGACAACTTTGCAGGCAAGATGATCATACCCTCGAAATCACTACTATCTTTGCTATGCTAGTTTGCTCGCTCTTTCACTATGCCAATGCTATGATGCCTACCACTTGCTTTCAAGCCTCCCAAATTGCCATGTCAAACCTCTAACCCACCATGTCCTAGCAAACCGTTGATTGGCTATGTTACCGCTTTGCTCAGCCCCTCTTATAGCGTTGCTAGTTGCAGGTGAAGATTGGAGGTCGTTCCTTGTTGGAATTTTTATTTACTTGTTGGGATATCATTATATTATCTTGTTATCTAAATGCATCTATATACTTGGTGAAATGGTGGAAGGCTCAGCCTCTCGCCTAGTGTTTTGTTCCACTCTTGCCGCCCTAGTTTCCGTCATATCGGTGTTATGTTCCCGGATTTTGCGTTCCTTACGCGGTTGGGTTATAATGGGAACCCCTTGATAGTTCGCCTTGATTAAAGCTTTTACAGCAATGCCCAACATTGGTTTTACCATTCGCCGCCTAGCCTTTTCTTTCCTTTGGGTTCTGCAAACTCAAGGGTCATCATTATTTTAACCCCCCCGGGCCAGTGCTCCTCTGAGTGTTGGTCCAAACTGGAGTCCTGTGCAGCGCCCCCTCGGGGAAACTCGAGGTTTGGTTTTAGTTGTATGGAGCGCTCATCTGAGTGTGCCCTGAGAAAGAGATATGTGCAGCTCCTATCGGGATTTGTCGGCACATTCGGGCGATGTTGCTGGTCTTGTTTTAACCTGTCGAAGTGTCTGGAATAACCGAGATACCGAGTCTGATCGGAACGTCTTGGGAGGAGGTCTATTCCTTCGTTGACCGTGAGAGCTTGTCATGGGCTAAGTTGGGACTCCCCTGCAGGGATTTGAACTTTCGAAAGCCGTGCCCACGGTTATGGGCAGATGGGAATTTCTTAATGTCCGGTTGTAGATAACTTGAACCTTAAATTAATTAAAATGAATCAACTGAGTGTGTTACCGTGATGGCCTCTTCTCGGCGGAGTCCGGGAAGTGGACACGGTGTTGGAGTAATGTTTGCGCAGGTTGCTCTCTAGTTTCTCGCTCGCGCTTTGCCTCCTCTTCTCGCTCTCTTTTGCGAATAAGTTAGCCACCATATTCTGCTAGTCGATTGCTGCAGCTCCTCCTATATTTACCCGGCCTTACCTATAAGCTTAAATAGTCTTGATCGCGAGGGTGCGAGATTGCTGAGTCCCTGTGGCTCACGGTTTACTATTACACCAGATGCAGGGCCTGATGATTCCACTCCAGGAGACGCGTTTGAGCTCAAGTGGGAGAGTTCGACGAAGACTCTCAACGTTACTATGTTTCCTTTCCTGATGATCAGTAGTGGTGCCCAGTTGGGGTTGATTGGGACCGTGTCGCATGTTGGGTTCTCTTTTATTTTGGCGCCGTAGTCGGGCCATGAGTGTTTGGATGATGTAATGTTATTTATGTACTTGATTGACGTGGCGAGTGTAAGCCAACTATGTTATCTCCCCTTTTATTACATATATATTACATGGGATGTTGTCAAGATTGCCTAACTTGCGACATATGTCTTCAATGTGATTATGCCTCTAAGTCGTGCCTCGACACATGGGAGATATAGTCGCATCGAGGGTGTTACACGGAGATCCTCCAAGATGTCCCTAGGTGGCACCGGAGGGCTCCTGGGCACACGGTCGACGGCGGCACGACGGTGGCCGAGCTTGGTCATGGCGGATGCAGCTCGGGTGTGGCTGCGGAGTGGGGAACGAGAGAGAGGGGGGATCTGGGTTTCTAGGGTTCGGGGAGGGCTTCGGGGCAGGACTTGTAGGCGAGGGGGAGCTGCGGGGATGGCTGCACGTGGCCGGGTGCGAGCATGGACGGGGCGGGTGCGGCCACGGCGCTCCTGGTGAGCAGTAGGAAGGAGGAGGTGGCAAGGTGGGCTGGGCTTCCACTGTTGACCTAGAGCCCAGTCCACCGGTAGTTTAGGTCCTTTCTCTTTTTTTCCTTTTTTTTCTTTTATTTCTTTCCTACTTTGCATTTTAACGGAACTACTAAATGAGTTTTGTTTAATACAAAACTTGGCACAAAAATACACCGCAATATTCTCGGTTGCCACAAAAAGTTCCAAGGCATTTGGGAGTGTCCAACTTTTTTAGAAATAGAAAAGGCCAAATAAATGCCGCTGGACCACTAAATAAATTTCCAGGGGCACTTTGGAAATTCAAAAGAGGTTGGTTCTAACATGTCAAATATCCAGGGGTTATATGCCACACTTTGAATATTTTAGTTTTTATGTTTGAAACTTTTAATTTTTGACTTTAATTTAAGGGATAATTAGATTTATGCCCCTAGTTGTGTCCCACTTGTCTGTTTTACCCCTAATTCCCAAAAGTCACTGGTTCTGTCCAAGTCACTTTGCTCCTATTATGCTTTTGCCCTTTGACCGTTTGACCATCAGTTTGAAAACTTCATAACTAATTCATACTAAATCAGAAAATTGCAAATAACATAACAAAATGTTCATAAAAACATCACCTATATGTCAGTGTCATTTGAATTCATGAAAAAAGTGTTGGAAAGTGCCCATCCGAGTTTTAGCTCTTATGCTAACACCATGAATAGTAAAATCTAAAAAATTTCAAAAAAATTAAAAAAAAATTGGTGGCAAAGAATGGCAAATGTTTTAAGTGCCTGCCAAGTTTCATCAAGGAATAACTTTCGTGGGTACCGCGGCAAAAAAAACAATCAGCACCCCAAAATAGATTATTTTTTGGCCACAACTTCCATGAATGTCGTTCCCTAATGAAACTTGGCAAGCACTTAGAACATTTGTTGTTCTTCGCCACCATATTTTTTTGAATTTTTTTGAATTTTTTTAGAGTTCACTATTCATGATGGTATCAAAAGAGCTAAAACTCGGATGTGCACTTTCCAGCACTTTTTTCATGAATGCAAATGACACTGACATATAGGTGATGTTTTTTTGAACATTTTGGTATCTTATTTGCATTTTTCTGATTCAGTATGAATTAGTTATGAAGTTTTCAAACTGACGGTCAAACGGTCAAAGGGCAAAAGCATAAGAGGAGCAAAGTGACTTGGACAGAACCGGTGACTTTTGGGAATTAGGGGTAAAACAGACGATTGGGACACAACTAGGGGCACAAATCTAATTACCCCTTAATTTAAATTTGAATTTGGAGCGGATTAGAACCAACACGAGTTTAACAACAGTAATCATGATGACATGGCATCATTAGCAGAGAATTACTCTAGCTTAATTATCCGAACGTCACAAACTTGCTATGCTTATTGATCGTGGAGACTTGGACATATTACTTGTGATGCATGCTTGGTTGATTGAGCCTATTGTATTTGGTTGTTCTCGCATCATATGCCTCCATACCATGAACTACACCCTTGTACTTTCTTATGATTAGAATGATGAAAACACTTGTTGGGTACTTTACCACACAAATGATAGGTATTGCATTTGCACTAACCTCATTTGTTTTTCCGAGTGTTTGTCATGTTCTTTCGTTTTGAAGGATTCACAAGATGGTACCATCACGAGACATATTGGTTATGTGAAGGCCTACAAGATGCGCAACGGCAACATCCTTGAGACATTTCTAAAGGTGAACTCCTTCCATTTGAGCCATCCTAAAATATGCATATCAAATGAGTCATTCTTTCATTGTTGTTTCCTTCTTGTTGTCTACATGATACATCTCGCAAACGGAGGACCGACATTGGAGATTGCCTCTATGGACCTTCACATTGAGGAGCGCTCGGACTTATTGGATGCACCTTCTAACCTCCACTCATGCCACGACATCGAGAATTGGTATACCAACACCTCCATATGTGTTGATTGTGCTCACACATGTCATGCTCGATGGACATATCATACACATGACAAATTTGCATCTTATGCATGGATTGACTCACATTATGATTGCCTTATTGCATCTTGTATTCCCATGTCATCCATGATATATGAGCTTGTGCATTTCCTTAGCAAATTTGTTGTGATCTTCCTTGATGGCATATTCATACATCATGATCATATTGCCCACCATCAATTGCATGACAACATAATCACTTTGCACACCAATTACCATGTTCATGCTTTTGATAAACCGTCCCATTATGACATCATTTTGCACAATGGTTGCATTAGTCACATTCCTAATTCCTTTGTGCATACTACAAATGTTTTTGCTCCCATGAATGTTTTGCATATCATTTTACATCTTTTGGATAAGCATCATGTGTCTTGCCACACACAATCTTGTCGAACGGACTCATACTTACTTGATGGAAACTTTGTGTGCTTTAACCATTGTATTTCCGGGTGTCGCTTGTGTTTGCTCTTTTTGCATGTCTATCACTCCGGAGACACCTTGGAGTACTTGGATTGCGCCATGTCTTCAACTTTGTCCAACTACAAGTCCATCGACGACAATCGTTTCCATGGTGATGAGGATCACGATCTGAGGTCGGATCTTTCCCAAGGGGGGGATATGATGCGGAGCATCATACGATCATCCCCATGCCCACTTCGACCACTCCCCATGACCCAAGGATACATAAGATGAGACCTTGATTATTCGCCATTGGATGCAAGGTGAACTCACTCCTCTTCGAACCACCACTTTCTATACATGAGACATGGCTACTACCTCAAACATATGTGTTGTGCATGACTAGGAACCAAGAGGGAGACCATGGACAAGACGGCGAGTACACCAAGTGTGCAGAGCAAGAGAGGGAGCTACTCGGAAGCTTCAGCCATCGGACGACCGGACGACGCCGGACGTCCGACTCCTGGACACTCAGCCGGCCAGAACAACTTCAGCCGAGGCAACCTACATCACTCGGACGACCAACCGACACCGGACGTCCGATGACCATCAGTGGTCGGACTACCGACAGTCTCCAGAAATCCGACGATGGTTATCCCGAGCCAAAACACCGGACGTCCGACAAGTACCGGACGACCGGACCCTCGCGAGCCACCGGACATCTGGTACCCGTCGGACGGTCAACGCTTGTCTACGCACAGTGTATCAGGCCGAGCCCATGTACCCCTTCGCCCTCACTTACCCCTTCGTGGCCTTAGACTATATATACTCCTCCACCTCCACCTAGTTAGGGTTAGGATTGGTTTAGCTCATTTGAGATAGAGATTTGCTCATCCATACGGATCTACTCCTTGAGAGAGACCGCGGCCCCTGTTCGGAGAAGATCCACATTGGATTCAAGACCTCCTCGGGGAGAATACCATCAAGACCTCCTCACTGAGAAGAACCAATTACCCTTTGTATCGTCCCGTGTTGACTTTGGATCATGTGATCTCTATGTGTACTTGGATCTAGCATATGTGTGAAAATTCTTGTTGGTTTGCGTGATTGTCTCGTGTTTTCCCTCGTGTTTCCTCTCATGTTTCCCCTTGTGTTCTTCATGTTCTTCGCGGGATCCGCTCCTTTCGTGAAAGATCGGCCGTATAGGGTTCCACCCTACATCACACCTCCTATAGCCATTAAAACCAAGACATGTGGCGCCATGTGGATGGTTAACAGAATGCACACGATTTGAATTATACAAATGTTTGAGATATTAAAGTGGCAGCTATTTTTTCAAAATGCCTTTGTTGGATGTTATTCGAGTGCACCTTCTCTCAAAATGGACACGAAAAATACCACAGCATGTCGGGTGCCATTCCATGATAACATGCCAAGTTTCATGAATTTCAGACGAGTTTTGGATTTACTAGAATTTAAAAATAAAGTATCTTAATGTTTTGCCGGCAATCAACAGTGCCCTCATGTTTGAAATTCATTCCCATTTCTTGCATGGGACCTAAGCATGCGCCCAAGGACACATATTTGATTTTTCAACCAATTTATATGCACTGGAGCATGTGCATGTAGTTCAAATTTGAATTATGCACATAAAAAGCCTAAAAAACCCAGTTAATGTATAAAAATATCCAAACAAACCCTGAAAAATTCCAAAATATAACACAACACTCATGTTGTTCTATGTTGACACTAGAAAACTTTTGAAAGCAATAAGAGACAGCGGATATCGTTTCATCCCCAAAGGTGGCATGTTCCCTACCGAAACCATCAGGCTTGTTGTGAGAAGCTCTAGTTTGTGAGAAGCTTATGCCCAAACCTGCCCCAAATGGTACAAAAAAATTACCACGACATGTTGATGCCGCTCCATGATAGCGTGCCAAGTTTCATGAATTTCAGACGAGTTTTGGATTTACAAGAATTTAAAAACAAAGTATCTGAATGTTTGCAGCCGAGTGACGGTGGCAGGGTGTTTGACATTCATTCCCATTTCTTGCATGGGACCTAAGCATGCAACCAAGGACACAGATTTGAATTTTCAACCAATTTATATGCATTAGCATGTGCATGTAGTTCAAATTTGAATTATGCACATAAATGCATAGAAAACTCAGTTTATGTATAAAAATGTCCAAACAAGCCTCGAAAAATTCCTAAAATTAACACAACACTCGTGTTGTTCTATGTTGACACTAGAAAAAAATGAAATCAAGAAGAGGCAACGGATATCGTTTCGTCCAGAAAGGTGAAACGTTCCCTACTATAACCATGAGGCTTGTTGTGACAAGCTCTAGTTTGTGAGAAGCTTATATACCCCAACCTGCCACAAAGGGGACAATATTGTTACCACTCCATGTTGGTGTTGTTCCATGCTAGCATGTCAAGTTTCATAAATTTCAGACGCATTTTCGATTTACTAGAATTTCAAAACCATGTATCTCAATGTTAGCGGCCGAGCGACAGTGGCATGGTGCTTGACATTCATTCTCATTTCTTGCATGGGACTTAAGCATGTAACCAAGGACACACATTCCAATTTTGAACAAATATATATGCATTGGAGCATGTGCATGTAGTTCAAATTTGAATTATGCACATGAACGCATAGAAAAGTCTGTTAATGTATAAAAATGTCCAAACGATCATTGAAATTCATCCCCATTTCTTGCAGGGGACATAAGCATAAACCCATGGACACATATATGATTTTACAACCCATATTGTTGCACCAAAGCATGTGCATGTAGTTTAATTTTGAATTGTACACCTGAGATGGCTAGAAAACCAATTTAATGTATAAAATGTCCAAACGAACCCTGAATAATTCCAATTCTTTTACGACACACATATAGTTGCATGTTCACTACAGATAAAAGTTCTAGCAATTTAAACACTGTCCATTGCCGCTGTGACCCCATTATGTAATTCAAATCAAGATGAAAAATCATGTAGATTCCACACAGTTTATTATCATCAACCGTGTGAGATGCACTACAAAATATCTTGGAGCACCGTCTAATGACACTTTGCGCACCAGTTTTTTCGCTGAAGCGATTCAAAATTTTCGGCTTCCGCAGAAATATCTACCTCCCCACCCCCTCCCCCTTACCAAAGGCCACATTTCCCTTGTTTCTGCCTTCCTTTCCAAGTTGAAACGTTCACTCCTTGCTTACAGCGCCGCCTCCTCGCAGGCGACCTATCCAGGCAAGTAATCCACACCTGACCCTCATCCTCCTCCTTCCACATCCCACATGCCCCAACTGTCGGTGCGACACCTTCCACCCAAATCACTGACCCCTCCACCAAATAAGTGCCGCCCTAAGCCATGGTGCACGCGGTATAGCCAGGATCTCAAGGAGCATTTGGCAGCGGAGAAGCAAATCACAGCCGCACGTGCGGATGAGGTCGTGATGGCCGCCATTCGTGCCGACCCCCAGATCTTGGAGGAGCACCTCGCCTCGAGGCCACTATCGACGCCTCGTGTGCCGACGCCGCGACGCGGTTGGATGCTTTAAACGACAGTTCATGGCGTTTTCTCAAGGCCACCCTGCCCTCGACGAAGACTATGAGGTGTTTTCTCAGCGTGCATGTGCTTACCTCATCTCGAGAGCCAGCAGGTTGGTGCCTGGAGCGGCTCGGGAAACTCACCACTATGACGAGGGCACCCACGATGCGAAGGCCTTGCCCTCTTCCATGTCCAAGGAGCCAATCGTCATCGATATCTCCAACAATGAGGAGTAGCTTGTGTTATAAGCTCACCGTAAGGACCCATGTTCAGTTTGCTAGCTACTGCCTTCCCTTAACAAATTCTAGTGAATTGTGCTATCTACTTTTACCATGCAATCTGTTGCTCTAGTGTATATGGTCTATATGTCGTGCAATGTGGTGCTCACTTATTAACTGTTGGTTAATTAGTTGTCATGTTCAGTTAACTGTTTGGTTCAATTCTGCAAATGTGATGTTCAATTCTTCAGGGTGCAATTTTGTATTGTCTTCCATGTGAGAAATAAATCGATTTTTTCTTTACAAAATACATGAGAAACAAAAACAATTGTTATATTTCCAAGTTGTCAAGCATGCTTGATCTGGTTAACTGACTGATCTTCTAGTATGTTATACATTGTGCAATGTGGTGCTCAATTAATGTTTGGTTCATTTGTTGTGGTGTTTAGTTAACTGTTTGGTTCAATTCTACAATGCGATGTTCAATTGTTGTGGGTGCATTCTGTTATTGTATACCATGTGAGAAATAAATCGAATTTGCATGTACTAAATACATGAGAAACAAATACAATTGCTATATTTCCAAGTTGTTAAGCATGCTTGGTTTGGTTCACTGTCTGATCTTCTATTAGGAGTATGTTATATTGTGCAATGAGGTGCTCAGTTAACGTTTGGTTCATTTGTGTGGTGTTTAGTTAACTGCTTGGTTCAATTCTGCAATGCGATGTTCAATTGTTGTGGGTGCATTCTGTTATTGTATACCATGTGAGAGATAAATCAAATTTGGCTGTACTAATCTAACACCCTCGATGCGACTATATCTCCCACGTGTCGAGGCACGACTTAGAGGCATAATCGCATTGAAGGCATGTGCCGCAAGTGAGGTAATCTTCACACATCCCATGTAATATAATAAGGAAAGAGATACATAGTTGGCTTACAATCGCCACTTCACACAATTACATGAATAAAGCATTACATCATCCAGATACAAACAAGGTCCGACTACGGAACCAAAATAAAAGAAGAACCCCAAATGCGACAAAGGTCCCCGATCGACCCCAACTGGGCTCCACTACTGATCAACTAGAACGAAACAACATAAAGGACAAGATCTTCACAGAGCTCCTCCTTGAGCTTGGTTGCGTCATCTGCAAGGACATCATCGGCACCTGCAAGCTGGTTTTGGAAGTATCTGTGAGCCACGGGGACTCAGCAATCTCGCACCCTCGCGATCAAGACTATTTAAGCTTATGGGTAAGGTAAAGGTATGAGGTGGAGCTGCAGCAAGCGACTAGCATATATGGTGGCTAACATACGCAAATGAGAGCAAGAAGAGAAGGCAAAGCACGGTCGATGAAACTATGATCAAGAAGTGATCCTAATCCAACCTACGTCAAGCATAACTCCAACAACCGTGTTCACTTCCCGGACTCTGCCGGAAAGAGACCATGATGGTTACACATGCTGTTGATTCATTTTAATTAAGGTCAAGTTCAGGTTTTCTACAACCGGACATTAACAAATTCCCATCTGCCCATAATCGCGGGCACGACTTTCGAAAGTTCAAATCCCTGCAGGGGTGTCCCAACTTAGCCCATGACAAGCTCTCACGGTCAACGAAGGAATAGACCTCCTCCCAAGACGTCCCGATCAGGCTCGGTATCTCGGTAATTCAAGACACTTCAACAGGTTAAAACAAGACCAGCAACACCGCCCGAATGTGCCGACAAATCCCGATAGGAGCTGCACATATCTCTTTCTCAGGGCACACTCAGATGAGCGCTCCATACAACTAAAACCAAACCTCGAGTTTCCCCGAGGGGGCGCTGCACAGGACTCCAGTTTGGACCAACACTCAGAGGAGCACTGGCCCGGGGGGGTTAAAATAATGATGACCCTTGAGTTTGCAGAACCCAAAGGAAAGAAAAGGCTAGGCGGCGAATGGTAAAACCAATGTTGGGCATTGCTGGAAAAGCTTTAATCAAGGCGAAATATCAAGGGGTTCCCATTATAACCCAACCGCGTAAGGAACGCAAAATCCGGGAACATAACACCGATATGACGGAAACTAGGGCGGCAAGAGTGGAACAAAACACTAGGCGAGAGGTCGGACCTTCCACCCTTTACCAAGTATATAGATGCATTAAGATAACAAGGTAATATAATGATATCCCAACAAGTAAATAAATGTTCCAACAAGGAACAGGCTCCAATCTTCACCTGCAACTAGCAACGCTATAAGAGGGGCTGAGCGAAGCGGTAACATAGCCAATCAACGGTTTGCTAGGACAAGGTGGGTTGGAGGTTTGACATGGCAATTTGGGAGGCTTGCAAGCAAATGGTAGGCATCGTAGCATTGGCATAGCAAAAGAGCGAGCAAACTAGCATAGCAAAGATAGTAGTGATTTCGAGGGTATGATCATCTTGCCTGCACAGTTGTCAGGGTTGACTGGATCCTCAAAAGCAAACTCAACGGGCTCCTCGTTAGCGAACTCGTCTCCCGGCTCTACCCAAACAAGACAAACAAGCAACAAGGACACAATCAACTACGTGCAAGGATCACGCGATATGATGCAATGGTGATATTCTATGCGGGATGCGATGCGGGATGCAAACTGCAAGATATGACAGGAAATGCATGAACCTGGCCTCAACTTGGAAAACCAAGTGTGCCACTGGAAAGATGAGATGAAATCGCTTGAAAATGATATAAAGAACGCCGGAATCGGAGTTACGGTTTGGAAATGGCAAGCGATTCAAAAATGACACCGGTCTGCGATTTACAGCAAGTAGGCATCTAAATGCAATGAAATCGACATGCTACAGCCACCAAATATGGCAACAAAATACATGGAAGGGATGCGCACAAGATGCTTAACAAAAGTCTAGCACTGAGCTACGGCCAAATCATCCATTAACAGGTTCAAACAAACATGGCAAAAATGCAAATGGCAAATAGATCTCAGACTTAGTGAAATTAACACTTGTCTGGAATTTCAGATCAGGTAGCCCTCTTCGGAGCAACAAAACTACATGCTACAGGATCTGAACAAGTCAAAGTAAAGGATGGCATGGAGCTACTTAAAGAGCTTAACAAAAGTCCCTTAGTGACCTTGAGCCAAAAGGAATCAGAAAATACAATTGCAAACACGTGAACATAGCAAAAACATAAACAGTTTTCAGACTTAGTAAAAACTGGCACATGCTGAAATATAACTCAAGTAGGCATGTTTACGAGCTCGATGCACTCACTACGGTGCAAGTCATGGCAAGACAAGCATACATCCATCAATAAGGCACAAAATTCAAGCTATACATGGCAAGAACAATGGCATAGCATGCACGGATCAACTACAACATCACCGGCAAAATTGCAAACAAGTTGACAATCTGCTCAGATTCACAAAGTAGCAAAAGTAGAGCTCGATTGACTCAAGCTAGGGTGCTCCATAATTGCAAACAAAGACATGGATGGATAGAGCACTACAATATTAACAAAACTCCCTTACTGATCATCCTCAAAAGAGGCACGGATCACTAGGAAACAACAAGAACATATGGCATCATGAGATAAACAGCTCCAGGACTTGGTGAAATCACTAAGTCCCTGAAAACAGAATCAGCAAGTGCACCACTTTGCAAGCTTGCACAAGTCACAACACACATCCTAAAAATACATGGGTTGCACCTCTTGAAATATGACAAACCCTTAACAAAACACATGTAGAACTCACGGGCATAGCATGCACACATTAATCATGGCAAAAATGACAAAAGTGCTAAACGGGGTAGCAGATCTGACAATTAACTCAAGTAGCCCTCTTCTAACAGCATTTAGGGCATCAAGATGAACTCAAATGAAAATGATGCAATGGAATGAAATGATGTACTCTCTGAGGTGAACACTTTGATATGCTATATGCATGAATCGGAGCTACGGATGCAAAGTTACGGCATGATGAACATGGGTACATGGATCTGTGATTTCGGGGACTTAGTGAAATAAAATACCCGAGCGTAGAATAGTTATACGACGCATGGGCGAGGAAAAGGGACGGGTCTGCTCACCCATGGGCTCGGCCCAAGTGTAGAGGAGCGAGGCAGGCCTCGCACCGGCGGAGGAGGTGGGCCGGGCCCACGCGGGCGAACGAGTGGGGAGGCGCGGATCGGGCTCCTCCCGATCCCGCTCGGCGGCGGCGGCGCCCGTAGGAGCTCCGGCGAGGGCGGGGCATGGCGGCCGCGGCAGGACGCTGGGTCGGCGATGGAGGTCCGGATCCGGGCGCGGGGTCTTCGGCGGGGCTCCACAGGGCGGCGCCAAGTCGCAGATCTCGGTGAGGAGGCGGCGGTCGGCGAGCTGAAGCAGTGGCGGCGGCGAACGGGGAGCCTCATGAGGC
>NC_041380.1:249307474-249323892 GCF_002162155.2 Triticum dicoccoides | reverse complement strand
GCGGCGGCGGCAACTGGGTCCGTGCGGGCCCGCGATGGGCTCCGCGGGCCGGCGCGGTGGGAGGCGGTGCGCTGGACAGGTGGCGGGCTTCGGTTGGACACGGGGGCGGCGGCGATGATGTGGCGGCCTGGTATTGGCCGGAGCGACGTGGCGGCGGCGGCGGACACGTCCAGCAGCGGGACGGACATGTCCGGCGGCGTGCGGGAGTTGGATCTAGGGTTTGGACTGCGGGATTTTTCGGAGGGAGACACATATTTATAGGTAGAGGGAGCTAGGAGAGTCCAAATGAGGTGCGGTTTTCGGCCACGCGATCGTGATCGAACGATCTAGATGATGGAGCAGGTTTAGGTGGGTTTGGGGCCAAATTGGAGGGGTGTTGGGCTGCAACACACACGAGGCCTTTTCGGTCCCTCGGTTAACCGTTGTTGTATCAAACGAAGTCCAAATGGTACGAAACTTGACAGGCGGTCTACCGGTAGTAAACCAAGACCGCTTGGCAAGTCTCGGTCCAATCCGGAAATGTTTAATCCCCACACACGAAAGAAAGCTAGAAATGACCACCGAAGGAGAACGAAGCGCCGGAATGCAAAACGGACAACGGGGAAAATGCTCGAATGCATGAGATGAACACGTATGCAAATGCAATGCACATGATGACATGATATGCAATGCATGACACGCAAGCAATGACAAGGCAACAACAGCGAATAACTAGAGGACACCTAGCACATCGGTCACGGGGCGTTACAACTAAATACATGAGAAACAAATACAATTGCTATATTTTCGAGTTGTTAAGCATGCTTGGTTTGGTTAACTGTCTGATCTTCTATTAGGAGTATGTTATATTGTGCAATGCGGTGCTCAGTTAATGTTTGGTTCATTTGTTGTGGTGTTTAGTTAACTACTTGGTTCAATTCTGCAATGCGATGTCCAATTGTCGTGGGTAGAATTTTGTTTTGTTCTGCATGTGAGGAATAAATCGAATTTGGCTGCACTTAATACATGACAAACATATACAAGTGCTATATTTCCTAGTTCTTAATCATGCTTGGTTTGGATAAATGGTTTTTCCACGTGGCTTGAATTAATCTGATGAATCTGCAATGTGCTTATTTTTCATCAACATATTTAACTGATAGCATGCGAACCCTTACTTAACCTGATGACTAACTACCTTATATGTGTTGTAGGGAAACAATGAGAAGCACTGAGGTTTACAATCGGTGTTAGCACGTGCATGGTTCGTTGTCTAATAGCACATTATTGTGCAATTGCAGGAACCATTCTAATATTTAGGTTTTTAACAATTTGGTCTTGCACATGTAGGTCCTGCTGTCAAAGGTTTTGACCCACTGTTCGACCCTTTTAGCATATGGGGAAATGACTTGTCCATGAATATCAATCAAATCAAGAAACTCAGAAAGATTGTTAGGATAAAGAAATTAGCGACAAAAAACAACAAGATCTTTGTCTGCACAATGAAGAAGACATCAATTAACTACAAGATGGTACTAAATATTATACCTTGCCTTTTTCTATTCCTTTACCCCATTTCCAATATGGAGAAGATATTTATGCACATCCTTGTTTTCAGGCCTTTCCAAAGCAGTTCACTGATGATCACCTCTCAAACCTCCTCTATGGTCAGGAGGCGAGGAAGCTTTTCATACAACACCCACGGTTCAATATTGAAGTGTTCCTGAAGAGGACAAAGGATGGACGGTCAATCATCCATAGGCATTGGCCTAAAGTTGCAAAGACCTTCAACATGAATGAAGGCTCAATATTCGCCTTCCGCTTTAGTAGTTTTCCAGATGAGATGCATCTTTCTATGTACCTTCTATGATGCTAATTTAGAAAGGTTCTAGATGTTGCATGTCAAACTTGGTGTTGGTGCAGTTGTGTAATGGGTAGCTGAGTGTTGAAGCTATATCATGTTCTACTCTGATGTATTTCAATTATGAAATCCTGCTTCCTTAATATGGAAATGAAATCTATTATGTGCTTAATATGAATGCAATTAGATTAATAAATGTATTATTAATAATAGGGAAATTAGCCTGCTAATTGGGTTTTTCTATTGCAAACGGTTATTCAGAAAACACCATGGGCGATGACCTCAGGCAACACACACAGTTTCTAGGAATAAACCGTGTTGGATCAATGAACAACATTTTCTTGAAAACTGTTTGCGTTAGGCCACCTTGCGCAAAGGTTTACCACATAAAAACTATGTGTGATGGACAGCCTTTGCCACACAGTTTCTTCTATGCACCGTGTGTGATGCATTCCATAACACACATGATAAAATTGTTAATATCGTGTGCAATGGCAACGCTATCATAAATGATTTAACGGGGAAAATTGTGTGTGATGTACATGCGAAGGGAAACGTTTTCCTTGGAGCGACTGTGTGGGATGTTCATACGAACGAAAACGTTTAGTGTGGACTGACTATGTGAGATGTACTTACGACCGGAAACAATTTCGCATGTATAATTGTATTTTTTAGCATTACTGTACGTATAACCGTATTTGAGCGCTTGCCGGTCGCACACGACCTCATTTTGCCGAGCGTGTGTGCCAGGAGGGCATATCCCCGACAGCTTCTGGGTCATGTGGGAAGGACCCCCCCCCCTATCGCCCACACTCACTTGGCGACGGTTGCAAATACCGTCGCGGAAAGGGGTTAAAACCCATTTTGTATAGCACCTCGCTGTACCAGTGCAAGATCCAAGAACAACATTCTTTCTTGAGGAAATGTTGCTCGCGAAAATTTGATAAATATGAATTTGTTACCTCTTTTGGAGCTTCAGGAGGTATCATCATAATTTGGTGCAGTAGCCAATTCTCGGCTCAGGTTATTGATAAGTTACAATATGCTCTCACTATTAAAATGACCTCGGTTCACACTAACCAATCATGTAACCTTACAAATGTATATGGGCCATGTGATGGGCCAGAAAGGATAGAATTCACACACTGGTTTGACTCCATAGACATAGAAGTGGAGGATCTCTGGCTTTTCATGGGGGATTTTAATTTCATGAGATCCCTGGATAATAGAAACCGAGGAGGAGGCAATATTGATGATATTATAAAATTCAATGAGATCATAAGTGCTTTAGCCTTGTTGGAAATCCTGATCAAGGACAGAAGATACACGTGGATCAACATGGAACAGACTCCATTACTGGAACAACTCAACTAGTTTTTCTCATCAACAGAGTGGATCTCGGTTATCCCAAATACTATGGTAAAACCTTTGTCAAGACAAATATCATATCATATACCATGTGTACTCTCAGTGGAAACATAAATCCCTAAAAGCAAATTGTTTCGCTTTGGATGTTTTTGGCCATCTCACCCAGGTTTTCTACAAGTAGTTCAAGACTCTTGGACTAAACCAATCAAAGCTACCTCAAGTGTAACAAGATTATTTGCAAAGCTTAAGAGATTAAGATACACACTAAAGAGATGGAGTAAAAGTTTCTCTAAGTTAAGTTTGCTCATTGATAATAGTAATAAGATCTTGCTACAACTTGACAATCTGGAGGAGCTTAGGCACTTAACCACACCAGAAAAAAAACTTCAGGCCAATTCTCAAAAAGCATTTGCTTCGACTGCTCAAATACCAAAGTGATTATTGGAAAAAGAGGTGCACTTTCATATGGGCAGTACAAGGGGAAGAGAACACAAAGTACTTTCAGGCACGAGCGATGGAAAGGTACAGAAGAAACTCCATATCACCTATCATTTTACCTGACGATAGCTCAATTGAAAATCATGATGAAAAAGCTATTGCATTCTTGGACTGTTTCAAACAGAGGATGGGAATGTCTAAAGAAACACAGTTTGACTTTGACATCTCACAATTAATACAACAATATCCAGATCTAGCTGAGGTATCACAACCTTTTTTGAAAGATGAAATTAACCATGTAATCAAGATCATCCCAGTTGGTCGAGCTCCGGACTAGATGGATTTAATGTCCAATTTTTAAAAGTTTGTTGGGATATAATCAAGGAAGATTTCTACAAACTTTGTGAGGATTTTTTGGAAGGTAATATAAACCTCAGTTGCTTGAATACTTCCCTGATTAAGCTCATCCTTAAAAAGCTACCACCAAAGACTGTGAATGATTATCGACCAATTTCACTTTAAAACTGTGTACTCAAGGTTTTAACAAAAATCCTTGCGGAAAGGTTACAAAAATGGATTTTGAAATAGTGCACCGAAACCAATATGGGTTCATTAAAACATGCACAATCTAGGACTTGTTAGGATTGGCATTTGAATACATACACCAATGCAAGTAGTCCAGAAGAGAAATAGTCATTTTGAAGTTGGATTTTGAGAAGGCGTTTGGCACCATGGAACATGATTTCATCTTGAAAGTTATGAAATGGATTAAAATGGAACATGGCTTTGATGAACGTTGGTGCCAATGGATTAAAATGATCCTTGATTCTAGAACATCATTAGTCATCCTTAATGGGGTCCGGGGGTGGAGTTCAAATGCAAACGAGGAGTGCGCCAAGGTGACCCGATGTTGCCACTACTTTTTGTTATTGCAGCTGACCTGTTGCAGTCTCTAGTTAATAAAGCTTGGTCAGAAGGACATTTAAAACTTCCGATTGAACAGCCAACATCGGAACAATACCCAGTCATCCAATACGCTGACGATACAATAATTGTTCTGCTGGCAGAAAGTGAACAACTTCAAACAATAAAGGCCATTCTTGATTCCTATGCAAAGGCAACTGGATTGGAAATCAACTATGGCAAATCCCAATTAATGCCCATCAATGTAAGTGAAGACAAAGCGCAACAGCTTGCGTTGGAAATTGGCTGCCAGGTGGGCAATATGCCCTTCACATACTTAGGACTGACACTTGGCAACACTAGACATACGGTCAGAGATTTGATGTCGTTGGTTGACAAAATTGGACAAAGATTGGTTGGCACTGCAATCTGGTTATCCCATGGAGAACTGATGCAGCTAATTAACTCGACCCTATCATCATTGCTTTCTTTTGCTATGTGTGTACTCAAACTGCCATTGAAACTAATTGACATATTTGATTAGGTAAGAAGACACTGCCTCTGGAGGAAAGTAATGGGCAGATATGCAAAAACTCACTCCCTAGCAGCTTGCGATTTGGTTTGTCGACTGAAGCAAAAAGGTGGTCTGCGTGTCATTGACCTCAAAGCACAAAACAAGGCATTGCTTCTGAAATACATACACAAATTCATACATAAGGTAGTACTCCTTGGGTAATGCTAATTTGGAATGCATATTATGATCAAGACCCACCCTATGCCAAGCAAAGTTGTGGTTCATTTTGGTGGACAGATGTTTTCTCTTTAATCGACATCTACACAGGTATTACTACGTGTGTGCCAAGAGCAGGGGATATGTTGTAGGGTGGAACCCTAAGTGGAGATCCTTCACGAATTGGAGGGGAAATCCCCAAGAACAAGATGAACACAAAGGGGAATCACAAGAGAAACACTCAAGAACGAGCCCAAATCACACAGCCACTAGACTCACATCCACACAAGATCCACAAAGGTACAGGAACAACAAAAGGAAAGATATAAGGTAGAGTTCATCTCAAATCCAAAGGAGGTGAGGTCTTGATGATCTAATAGATCCTTCCCACAAGGAGGTCTTGAATCCCTAGGGATCTTCTCCAAAGGAAGCCTTGAACTCCGTTGGAGTGTCTCTCTCTAAAGAGGAGGAATCCCACTAGGGGAGGTACATGAGCTAAGCTCTAATGTCTAGATCTATTCTTAGCTTAGTCTAAATGGAGGAGGAGTATATATAGGTCCAAGACATGAAGGGGTAAGTAGGGACTAAATGGGGATACATGGGTCAAATCCCGTAGCTACACATAGGGGGGGCCGTGTGCACGGGGTAAGTGGAGCATGTGCGCATGGGGCCTCCAGAGACCTGATGCATTAGCCCATGCGCACGGGGTCCCATAGGCACGGTACAGCTCGGTGATGTCCCTCGAACTCTTGATCCAGTTGAGGCTAAGGGAGAGTTATGTAAGCACGACGGCGTGGCGACGGTGATGATGAAGTTTACCGGCGCAGGGCTTCGCCTAAGAACTATGACGATATGATCGAGGTGTGTAACTGTGGAGGGGGCACCACACACGGCTAAGAGAAACTTTGGTGTGTCTTTGGGGTGCCCCCCTCCCACGTATATAAAGGAGGGGGGAAGAGGAGGCCGGCCAAGGTGTGGCACGCCAAGGGGGGAGTCCTACTTGGACTCCCGGTCTAAGTAGGATTCGCCCCTCCCCCCCTTTCCTATTCCAAGAAGGAGAAGGGGGAAAGAGAGGGAGGAGAAGAAGGAAAGGGGGCCGCCCCCAACCCTAGTCCAATTCGGATTGGGCTTGGGGGCGCGCCTCCACCTGGCTGCCGCCTCCTCTCTTCCACTAGGGCCCATGAAGGCCCTTTAATCCCCCGGGGGGTCCGATAACCCCCCGGTACTCCAGAAAATGCCTGAACCTATCCGAAACCATTTCGGTGTTCAAACATAACCTTCCAATATATCAATCTTTATGTCTCGACCATTTCGAGACTCCTCATCATGTCCGTGATCTCACCCAGGACTCCGAACAAACTTCGGTACATCAAACCACATAACTCATAATACAAATCATCATCAAACATTAAGCGTGGGGTCCCTACGAGTTCGAGAACTATGTAGACATGACCGAGACACATCTCTGGTCAATAACCAATAGCGGAACCTGGATGCTCATATTGGTCCTCACATATTCTACGAAAATATTTATCAGTCAAACCGCACAACAACATACGTTGTTCCCTTTGTCATCGGTATGTTACTTGCCCAAGATTCGATCGTTGGTATCATCATACCTAGTTCAATCTCGTTAACAACAAGTCTCTTTACTCGTTCCTTAAGGCATCATCCCATCGCTAACTCATTATACACATTGCTTGCAAGGCTCATAGTGATGTGCATTACCGAGAGGGCCCAGAGATACCTCTCCGATACACGGAGTGACAAATCCTAATCTCGATCTATGCCAACTCAACAAACACCATCGGAGACACCTGTAGAGCATCTTTATAATCACCTAGTTACGTTGTAACGTTTGATAGCACACAAGGTGTTCCTCCGGTATTTGGGAGTTGCATAATCTCATAGTTTGAGGAACATGTATAAGTCATGAAGAAAGCAATAGCAAAAAAACTAAACGATCATTATGCTAAGCTAACGAATGGGTCTTGTCCATATCCCGTTCATCAAATGACAACACATATCTATGGCTAGAAAACTTAACCATCTTTGATTAACGAGCTAGTCAAGTAGAGGCATACTAGGGACACTCTGTTTGTCTATGTATCCACACATGTACTAAGTTTCCAGTTAATACAATTCTAGCATGAATAATAAACATTTATCATGATATAAGGAAATATAAATAACAACTTTATTATTGCCTCTAGGGCATATTTCCTTCACTATCTCTAACATGTGTGCAATCAAATAGTCCAAGATGACTAATAAGTCTCATGGTGGAAGCAACACAAGTAGTGTGATCCACAATATCCATGCTCATGGTTTTGTGTTTCTCGAAAGAGAAGGATATCACCATGAAAGCATGTGTGTGTGCGTCCTTCACAATGTCGAAGTACAAGGAAGTGCAATGTAGACTCGTCGTGGTAGAAGGTGGTTCACTTTCAAGAGCTCGAATTGTCAACTCACATGAAGTGGAAGTCGACAAGAAGTCCAAGTATCCTACGCATGCACACAACAAAACAAAGAGCGTATGCGCATGGTAGATAAACACATCATCCATCATGATGGTTCTCTTCTCTTGCACATAACCATTAGAAGCAAAAGTGCATGAATAATATGATGCAATGGCTATACTCATGGCAATAGGCATATGGTGCAAAGAAGTAAGACAAGCATGCTTTACAAGAAATATGTCAAAATCTCCAAATATATGTGAGAATGCTATGGGGGAAATCTCATTACCAAGACTAGAATAATTGTTGCACTCAATACATGGGAAATTATCTAGCATGAGAGAGGCAACACATGGAGATGTATGACAAGAAGCAATAGCAATCATGTGCAAAGAATGGCAATAGTGGCTATCAACTACATGACATGAGAAAGTGTGAATCATGGGTGATGCACTACATGAAGCAAGCATATTAATCATGTCGTGCAAACTAGTGGGGCGAAGATGCAACACACTAGAGGATATCATGGCAATCATGTCAAGTGAGCAAATAATAGGCATAGGCAATGCACATGACATATGGCAAGCACTAACACAAAGTGAGATCAAAGTATCATCATAGGTATTTGATACGTCCATTTTGCATCATGCTTTTATATCGATATTTATTGCATTATGGGTTGTTATTTCACTTTATATAACAATACTTATGGCTATTCTCTCTTATTTTACAAGGTTTACATAAGGAGGGAGAATGCCGGTAGCTAGAATTCTGGGCTAGAAAAGGAGCAAGTATTAGAGACCTATTCTGCACAACTCCAAAAGTCCTGAAACTCCA
Organism: Triticum dicoccoides; assembly: GCF_002162155.2. Classification (NCBI taxonomy): domain Eukaryota; kingdom Viridiplantae; phylum Streptophyta; class Magnoliopsida; order Poales; family Poaceae; genus Triticum; species Triticum dicoccoides. Next base: position 249,315,317 of record NC_041380.1, on the reverse strand, counting down.
CGGAACATCTTAAAATAAATAAAGAAAAATCCTCGCCAAAGATGAAGGCCAGGGGGCCCACACCCTGCTCACGAGGGTGGGGGCGCGTCCCCCTCCTAGGGCGCGCCCCCCTACCTCGTGGGCCCCTGGTGGGTCTCCGGCGTCCATCTTCTCCTATATGAAGTCTTTCGATGAGAAAAATATAAGAAGCAACCTTTCGGGACGAAACTCCGCCGCCACAAGGCGGAACCTTGGCGGAACCAATCTAGAGCTCCTGCAGAGCTGTTCTGCCGGGGATACTTCCCTCCGGGAGGGGGAAATCATCACCATCGTCATCACCAACGCTCCTCTCATCGGGAGAGGGCAATCTCCATCAACATCTTCACCAGCACCATCTCATCTCCAAACCCTAGTTCATCTCTTGTATCCAATTCTTGTCTCAAAGCCCGGGATTGGTGCCAGTAGGTTGCTAGTAGTGTTGATTACTCCTTGTAGTTGATGCTAGTTGGTTTATTTGGTGGAAGATCATATGTTCAGATCCTATATGCACATTATTACCCCTCTGATTATGAACATGAATATGCTTTGTGAGTAATTACGTTTGTTCCTGAGGACAAGGGAGAAGTCTTGCTATTAGTAGTCATGTGAATTTGGTATTCGTTTGATATTTTGATAAGATGTATGTTGTCTAGCCTCTAGTGGTGTTATGTGAACGTCGACTACATAACACTTCACCATTATTTGGTCCTAGAGGAAGGCATTGGGAAGTAATAAGTAGATGATGGGTTGCTAGAGTGACAGAAGCTTAAACCCTAGTTTATGCGTTGCTTCGTGAGGGGCTGATTTGGATCCATATGTTTCATGCTATGGTTAGGTTTACCTTAATACTTTTGTTGTAGTTGCGGATGCTTGCAATAGAGGTTAATCATAAGTGGGATGCTTGTTCAAGTAAGAACAGCACCCAAGCACCGGTCCACCCACATATCAAATTATCAAAGTACCGAACGCAAATCATATGAACGTGATGAAAACTAGCTTGATGATATTCCCATGTGTCCTTGGGAGCACTTTTCCTATTATAAGAGTTTGTTCCAGCTTGTCCTTTGCTACAAAAGGATTGGGCCATCTTGCTGCACTTTATTTACTTTTGTTACTTGTTGCTCGTTACAATTTATATTGTCACAAAACTATCTGTTACCACTTATTTCAGTACTTGCAGAGAATACCTTGCTGAAAACCGCTTATCATTTCCTTCTGCTCCTCGTTGGGTTCGAGACTCTTACTTATCGAAAGGACTACGATAGATCCCCTATACTGGTGGGTCATCAAGACTCTTTTCTGGCACTATTGCCGGGGAGTGTAGCGCCTTTGGTAGGTGGAATTTGGTAAGGAAAATTTTATATAGTGTGCTGAAATTTACTGTCACTTGTTACTATGGAAAGTAATTCTCTGAGGGGCTTGTTCGGGGTATCTTCACCCCGTCTAGTAGAGCAAAGAGTTTCTCCTCAACCTACTGAACCTATTGAAAATGAAACTCCTTTTGAATTCCCTTCGGGTATGATGGAAAAACTGCTAGCTAACCCTTTTACAGGAGATGGAACAAAGCATCCTGATGAGCACTTAATATATGTGGATGAAGTTTGTGGATTATTTAAGCTTGCAGGTATACCCGATGATGTTGCTAAGAAGAAGGTCTTCCCTTTATCTTTGAAGGGAGACGCATTGATATGATATAGGCTATGTGATGATATGAGATCATGGAACTATAAAAGATTGAAGTTGGAATTTCATCAAAAGTATTACCCTATGCATCTTGTTCATCATGATCGCAATTATATATATAATTTCTGGCCTCGCGAAGGAGAAAGCATCGCTCAAGCTTGGGGGAGGCTTAAATCAATGTTATATTCATGCCCCAATCATGAGCTCTCGAGAGAAATAATTATGCAAAGTTTTTATGCTCGGCTTTCTAAAAACAATCGTACCATGCTCGATACTTCTTGTGCTGGCTCTTTTATGATGAAGACTATTGAATTTAAATGGAATTTATTGGATAGAATTAAACGCAACTCTAAAGATTGGGACCTCGACGAAGGTAAGGAGTCAGGTATGATACCTAAGTTTGATTGTGTTAAATCTTTTATGGACACCGATATTTTCCGTAAGTTTAGCACTAAATATGGACTTGACTCTGAGATAGTAGCTTCTTTCTGTGAATCTTTTGCTGCTTATGTTGATCTCCCTAAGGAGAAGTGGTTTAAATATCATCCTCCCATAGAAGTAAGATTAGTTGCACCTATTAAAGTTGAAGAAAAGACTGTCACTTATAATGATCCTATTGTTCCTACTTCTTATGTTGTTAAACCACCTTTCCCTGTTAGAGTAAAGGATCATGCTAAAGCTTCAACTGTTGTTCGTAAAAGCAATATTAGAACTTATACACCTCCTGAGCAAGTTAAAGTAGAACCTAATATTGCTATTGTTAAAGATCTCTTGTCTGATAATATTGATGGGCACGTTATTCAGTTCGATGGTGAAACTGCTAGAATTGCTAAGCCATGTGATAAAGATAAACATAGACATGTGGTAGGCGTGCCTGTTATTTCTGTTAAAATAGGAGATCATTGTTATCATGGATTATGTGATATGGGTGCTAGTGCTAGTGTTATACCTTATGACTTGTATAAAGAAATCAAGCATGAAATTGCACCTGCTGAGTTAGAAAATATTGATGTCACAATTAAACTTGCCAATAGAGATACTATTTCAGCGATGGGAATTGTTAGAGATGTTGAAGTCTTGTGTGGGAAAACTAAATATCCTGCTGATTTTCTTGTTCTTACTTCTCCGCAAGATAACTTTTGTCCCATTATATATGGTAGACCCTTCTTGAACACTGTTAATGCTTAGATAGATTGCGAAAAGAATGTTGTTACTATTGGCTTGGATGATATGGTTCATGAGTTTAATTTCTCTAAATTTAGTAAACAACATCGTGAGGAAGAATTACCTAGTAAGGATGAAATTATTGGTCTTGCTTCTATTGTCGTACCTCCTAGTGATCCTTTAGAACACTATTTGCTAGACCATGAAAATGATATGTTCATGAATGAAAGAAGGGAAATAGATGAAGTATTCTTTAAACAGGAACCTATTCTGCAACACAATTTGCCTGTTGAAATTTTAGGGGATCCTCCTCCACCCAAGGGTGATCCCGTGTTTGAGCTTAAACCGTTGCCTGATAATCTTAAATATGCTTATCTTGATGAAAAGAAGATATATCCTGTTATTATTAGTGCTAACCTTTCAGAGCATGAAGAAGGAAGATTGCTGAAAACTCTGAAGAAGCACCGTGCTGCTATTGGATATACTCTTGATGATCTTAAGGGCATTAGTCCCACTCTATGTCAACATAAAATAAATTTGGAGGCGGACGCCAAACCAGTTCGTGATCCTCAACAACGTCTGATTCCTAAAATGAAAGAAGTGGTAAGAAAAGAAATACTCAAGCTTCTGGAGGCAGGTATAATCTATCTTGTTGCTGATAGTCAGTGGGTAAGTCATGTCCATTGTGTCCCTAAGAAGGGAGGTATCACTATTGTTCCTAATGATAGAGATGAATTGATTCCACAAAGAATTATCACAGGTTATAGGATGGTAATTGATTTCCGCAAATTAAATAAGGCTACTAAGAAGGATCATTACCCCTTACCTTTTATTGATCAAATGCTAGAAAGATTATGCAAACATACACATTATTGCTTTCTAGATGGTTATTCTGGTTTCTCTCAAATACTTGTGTCGGCTAGAGATCAATCAAAGACTACTTTTACATGCCCTTTTGGTACTTTTGCTTATAGACGTATGCCTTTTGGTTTATGTAATGCACCTGCTACCTTTCAAAGATGCATGATGGCTATATTCTCTGACTTTTGTGAAAAGATTTGTGAGGTTTTCATGGACGACTTTTCCGTCTATGGTTCCTCTTTTGATGATTGCTTGAGCAATCTTGATCGAGTTTTGCAGAGATGTGAAGAAACTAATCTTGTATTGAATTGGGAAAAGTGCCACTTTATGGTTAATGAAGGTATTATCTTGGGGCACAAAGTTTCTGAAAGAGGTATTGAAGTTGATAAAGTCAAGGTTGATGCTATTGAAAAGATGCCATGTCCCAAGGACATCAAAGGTATAAGAAGTTTCCTTGGTCACGCTGGATTTTATAGGAGGTTCATTAAGGACTTCTCAAAAATTTCTCGGCCTCTAACTAATTTATTACAAAAAGATATACCATTTGTCTTTGATGATGATTGTGTAGAAGCATTTGAAATACTTAAGAAAGCATTAGTCTCTGCACCTGTTGTTCAGCCACCTAATTGGAACCTACCCTTTGAAATTATGTGAGATGCTAGTGATTATGCTGTAGGTGTTGTCCTAGGGCAAAGAGTTGATAAGAAATTAAATGTTATTCACTATGCTAGTAAGACCTCTTAGTAGTTGTATTCGCTTGTGATAAGTTCAGACCTTATATTGTTGATTCTAAAGTAACTATTCACACTGATCATGTTGTTATTAAATATCTTATGGAAAAGAAAGATGCTAAACCTAGACTCATCAGATGGGTTCTCCTGCTACAAGAATTTGATTTGCATATTGTTGATAGAAAGGGAGTTGAGAACCCCGTTGCAGACAACTTGTCTAGGTTAGAGAATGTTCTTGATGACCCACTACCTATTAATGATAGCTTTCCTGATGAACAATTAAATGTTATAAGTACTTCTCGTAGTACTCCATGGTATGCTGATTATGCTAATTATATTGTTGCTAAGTTTATACCACCTAGCTTCACATACCAGCAAAAGAAAAAGTTTTTCTATGATTTAAGACATTACTTTTGGGTTGACCCCCATCTTTATAAAGAAGAGTAGATGGTGTTATTAGACGTTGTGTACCTGAGCATGAATAGGAACAGACCCTACGCAAGTGTCACTCCGAGGCTTATGGAGGACACCACGCTGGAGATAGAACTGCACATAAGGTATTGCAATCTGGTTTTTATTGGCCTACTCTCTTCAAGGATGCCCGTAAGTTTGTCTTGTCTTGTGATGAATTTCAAAGAATTGGTAATATTAGTAGACGTCAAGAAATGCCTATGAATTATTCACTTGTTATTGAACCATTTGATGTTTGGGGCTTTAATTATATGGGACCTTTTCCTGCCTCTAATGGATATACTCATATTTTAGTTGTTGTTGATTACGTTACTAAGTGGGTAGAAGCTATTCCAACTAGTAGTGTTGATCATAACAATTCTATTAAAATGCTTAAGGAAGTTATTTTCCCGAGGTTTGGAGTCCCTAGATATTTAATGACTGATGGTGGTTCACACTTTATTCATGGTGCTTTCCGTAAAATGCTTGCTAAATATGATGTTAATCATAAAATTGCATCTCCTTATCACCCTCAGTCTAGTGGTCAAGTAGAGTTGAGCAATAGAGAGCTCAAATTAATTTTGCAAAAGACTGTTAATAGGTCTAGAAAGAATTGGTCCAAGAAACTTGATGATGCATTATGGGCCTATAGAACTGCATATAAAAATCCTATGGGTATGTCTCCGTATAAAATGGTTTATGGAAAAGCATGTCACTTACCTCTCGAACTAGAACATAAGGCGTATTGGGCTATTAAAGAGCTCAAGTATGATTTTAAACTTGCCGATGACAAGAGGTTATTTGATATTAGCTCACTTGATGAATGGAGAACCCAAGCTTATGAAAATGCCAAGTTGTTTAAAGAAAAAGTTAAAAGATGGCATGACAAAAGGATACAAAAGCGTGAGTTTAATGTAGGTGATTATGTATTGCTATACAACTCTCGTTTAAGATTTTTGCAGGAAAACTTCTCTCTAAATGGGAAGGCCCCTACGTTATCGAGGAGGTCTATCGTTCTGGTGCCATAAAAATCAACAACTTTGAAGGCACAAATCCGAAGGTGGTAAATGGTCAAAGAATCAAACATTATATCTCAGGTAATCCCATAAATGTTGAAACCAATATTATTGAAACCGTAACCCCAGAGGAATACATAAGGGACACTTTCCGGAACGTTTCAGACTCTGGAAAGGAATAGGTATGTGGTACGGTAAGTAAACCAACTCCAAAACAATTTTTAAGGCAATATTTCTCCGTTTTGGAATATTTAGAAAAATAGAAAAATAAGTAGCAGTCCGGGAAGGACACGAGGGCCCCATGAGGGTGGTGGGCGCGCCCTACCCCTCTGGGCGCACCCACCTACCTCGTGTGCCCTCCGGACTCTGTTTTCTTGCATGATACGTACTTTGGTCGGTAAAAATTCATTATATAACCTCCCGAAGGTTTTGACTCCTGTATCACGCAAATATCCTCTGTTTTCGTTTCGAGCTGTTGCTGCTGCAGATTAGAGCAAGATTGTCTTCTCAAGAGTCAATCGGGGAGAGCCGGGTATCTAATCCGGCACCGGAACCAAGGGCAAACAGCGACGCTGACCACTTTGGGCCAGCAACGGAGGAGGAGATGGAGGCCAACTTGATGAGGGTAGATGCCATGGAGGATCAAGAAGTCACCTCTCGCTTCCGAGCTGGATTCACGATGGGGGAACTACAGAGCTCAGCCATTCCAAACCCGGTTATCCCTTCCAATGATAGATTTCTTTCTTATGAAAATATGAAGAGGAGTGTCACTTGTTCTCCCGCAGCTATGCAACACCCTTGGGTGCAAGGAGCTTTAGCTGTCATAGTAAAGCTTCGTAAGGAAATAATGGACCTCAAGCAGCAAGTCAATAAGCTCGAGGAGGAGAACCGCATCCTGAGGGGAATAATCGCCAAGATATTACACCAACAACAAAGAAGGAGACATAATCACTTGGGTATGGGCACTCCCCTTGGCAACTGCCAAGCTTGGGGGAGGTGCCCCTGTATCGTATCACAATCACAACCCCTACCTTTACCGTTTTTCTTAGTTCGATCCTATTAGTAGTATCTTGATCTAGTAGAATAAAGTTTATGGCATGATCTAGTTTTGAGTTTTGCTTTTTGATCTCTCTATGTAATCGAGTCCGTGAGTTATGTATAATAAAGATTAGTGTTGAGTCAAGGGCTTGATTATTTTGCCATGATCTTGGGTGAATAAAAGAAAAGAGAAAAAGAATAAAAAGAAACAAAGAGTTCATATTGATCTTATTGAGAGTAATGACTTCACATAGAAAGAGTATGATGATTAAAAGTCGTTGGGAGTTGGTAGACATAGCCTTGATCATCGTTGCAATTAATAGGAAGTAATAAGGAAAGAGAGGTTTCACATATAGATATATTATCATTGACATCTTTTATGATTGGGAGCACTCATTAAAATATGACATGCTAAAGAGTTGATGTTGGACAAGGAAGATAACGTAATGAGTTATGTCTTTCTTATATCTGAGATAAAGTATGTTGTCATGGATCCTCTAACTTGTTGAGCTTGCCTTTCCCCCTCATGCTAGCCAAATTCTCAGCACCAAGTAGAAATACTACTTGTGCTTCCAAATACCCTTAAACCAGTTTTGCCATAGGAGTCCACCATATCTACCTATGGATTGAGTAAGATCCTTCAAGTAAGTTGTCATCGGTGCAAAGCAATAAAAATTGCTCTAAATATGTATGATTGATTGGTGTGGGAGAAATAAGCTTTATACGATCTTGTGATGTGGAAGTAATAAAAGCGACGGACTGCATAATAAAGGTTCATATCACAAGGGGCAATATAAAGTGATGTTCTTTCGCATTGAGATTTTGTGCATCCAACCATAAAAGCGCATGGCAACCTCTGCTTCCCTCTGCGAAGGGCCTATC
>NC_041380.1:249306652-249307344 GCF_002162155.2 Triticum dicoccoides | reverse complement strand
AGGTTGTGGGGCAAAACTATAAGCCCCTATCTTTCTCTGTGTCCGATTAAAACTCCGTAACCACAAGTATTGCGTGAGTGTTAGCAATTATGAAGGACTAAATGATAGTTGAGTATGTGGACTTGCTTTTAAGCTCTGACATAGACTCTTTTCGATGTTATGATAAATTGCAATTGCTTCAATGACTGATATTATAGTTTGTTGGAGCCCAATAAGGTTTATGATTTATACTCTTGCATTGTGAATAGATCATCACTTGAACATAAGTAATCATATGACAAAATCTATATATGTTGCTGTTATGAGAACAATCATGATGCCTTCATGTCTGTATTTTATTTTTATCGACGCCTCTACCTCTAAATATGAGGACATATTTATTGTTGTCGGCTTTTCGCTTGAGGACAAGCGAGGTCTAAGCTTGGGGGAGTTGATACGTCCATTTTGCATCATGCTTTTATATCGATATTTATTGCATTATGGGTTGTTATTTCACTTTATGTCACAATACTTATGGCTATTCTCTCTTATTTTACAAGGTTTACATAAGGAGGGAGAATGCCGGCAGCTGGAATTCTAGGCTAGAAAAGGAGCAAATATTAGAGACCTATTCTGTGCAACTCCAAAAGTCCTGAAACTCCACGGAACATCTTAAAATAAATAATGAAAAATCCTCGCCAAAGATGAAGGCC
>NC_041380.1:249265772-249306434 GCF_002162155.2 Triticum dicoccoides | reverse complement strand
CTACCTCGTGGGCCCCCTAGTGGGTCTCCGACGTCCATCTTCTCCTATATGAAGTCTTTCGATGAGAAAAAAATAAGAAGCGACCTTTCGGGACGAAACTCCGCCGCCACGAGGCGGAACCTTGGCAGAATCAATCTAGAGCTCCGGCAGAGCTGTTCTGCCGGGGATACTTCCCTTCGGGAGGGGGAAATCATCACCATCGTCATCACCAACGCTCCTCTCATCGGGAGAGGGCAATCTCCATCAACATCTTCACAATCACCATCTCATCTCCAAACCCTAGTTCATCTCTTGTATCCAATTCTTGTCTCAAAGCCCGGGATTGGTGCCAGTAGGTTGCTAGTAGTGTTGATTACTCCTTGTAGTTGATGCTAGTTGGTTTATTTGGTGGAAGATCATATGTTCAGATCCTATATGCATATTATTACCCCTCTGATTATGAACATGAATATGCTTTGTGAGTAATTACGTTTGTTCCTGAGGACAAGGGAGAAGTCTTGCTATTAGTAGTCATGTGAATTTGGTATTCGTTTGATATTTTGATAAGATGTATGTTGTCTAGCCTCTAGTGGTGTTATGTGAACGTCGACTACATAACACTTCACCATTATTTGGGCCTAGAGAAAGGCACTGGGAAGTAATAAGTAGATGATGGGTTGCTAGAGTGACAGAAGCTTAAACCCTAGTTTATGCGGTGCTTCGTAAGGGGCTGATTTGGATCCATATGTTTCATGCTATGGTTAGGTTTACCTTAATACTTTTGTTGTAGTTGCGGATGCTTGCAATAGAGGTTAATCATAAGTGGGATGCTTGTTCAAGTAAGAACAGCACCCAAGCACCGGTCCACCCACATATCAAATTATCAAAGTACCGAACGCGAATCATATGAACGTGATGAAAACTAGCTTGACGATATTCCCATGTGTCCTCGGGAGCGCTTTTCCTATTATAAGAGTTTGTTTCAGCTTGTCCTTTGCTACAAAAGAATTGGGCCATCTTGCTGCACTTTATTTACTTTTGTTACTTGTTGCTCGTTACCATTTATCTTGTCACAAAACTATCTATTACCACTTATTTCAGTATTTGCAGAGAATACCTTGCTGAAATCCGCTTATCATTTCCTTCTGCTCCTCGTTGGGTTCGACACTCTTACTTATCGAAAGGACTACGATAGATCCCCTATACTTGTGGGTCATCAGTATTGGGCACAAAGCAAACATGGCAATAAGAAGCAATATCTCCACCAAGCTTGCAAATACACATACACGTACTAGAATCAATCACCGTGTGTAATGCAAAGCATGGGTCACAAGTGCATGGAAAAGGCATAGGAATGAGCATAGCATGCAAAGTGAATACGGTAATATGGGCAAATGATACATAATGGACAATAAGCCATAACCATGTGAGGGCCATGTAGAAGAGATATGCGAAGTCTTTGCGCGAAGGGAGCGGTGATAAGGACAATCCACGGGATCCCAAATCATCATTGCTCTCTAGAGCTCATTTCGTCAACTCATGGGATTGCGAGGTTGACAAGTATGCATGGGTACCTACACAAAAAAGGCACAAACCAAAGAAAGTGTGTGCATGGTAAATGTACACATCATCTATCATGATGTGTATGTGCATGTGAGAGTTAGCACAAGATAAACTTCGCTCAAAGAAATTTGAGGCATGGTAGAGAAATATGTCATCCATCATGCAATGATAGTTATTGTGTTCAACATGATCGGGACATAAATTATAGCAAGTCTGTGGCACAACAATAGCATTTTTATTCATGAGATGCATATCGTGCACACAATCATGGGAATCATGCAATTCATAATATGGGTCAAAATATCCTAACATGTATGCGGAAACTATGGGGGTCTCCTCATGAGCAATAGCGGGAACATCATATGGAGAAAATTGACAGCATGGCAAACAATGTCTGTCCGAAGCTAGGTGGTCATGGCATGGCATATGAGATAAATGATGCAGAGGGAGCATATCAATATCATCAGAAGAAAAACAAATGCCAATAACCATGGGCTTGTCATCTATGCCATATGTGCAAATTGGTTTATTTTAATGGCATATGCATAGTCACTACGATGAGATTGCAAATATGACATATGGGTGATCTCATGCATAGCATATCACAAGTCAAGCGGATTATCAAACATGATGTGACCAAGAGAATTATCACAAGAAATCCTATGTAACGTGGTATCACAATTAATAGACTCCACATGGCAATCATCAAACTCATCATAAATGGGTAAATCATCGCATGGGGAAATCATACTAGCATGAAGCATGGTAATATGTGGATCAACATCATGTAAGCAATCAATGTTAAGAATGTCCACTAGGGGGACTAGAGCATCACCTTCGCCTATGTTACCTTTATCATTCCACTCATGTAGTGTAGGGGAGGTGGTAAGGACCAAATCGTGGTCAACGTCGTCGTGATGGAACCATGTGGGGGGTGTATCATAGTACACCAGGGCCATCGTCTTGTCCAAAGGAAGGACGAAGTCGTCGTGGATCGGTGCGTCATCATATATGGGACCTAGCACCAAATGAGAAGACACAATAGAGGTAGAGGTTAAGTTGTTAGAAATCGAAATGGTCTCACATGCCCTATCAACTACCTCACTCCCTCTATGTGGTGGTGGCTCACTCACTCCCTCAAGATAGGTGCACTCAAACGCACATATGGTGGAGTCGCTCAAATCACTCAAGTGGTGATGGTGGTGGCTCTCCTCACATGGGAATTGGGCCAGCTCATCATATATGGGGCTAGTGGTGAAGTCACTCTCACTCTCAATATGGTGGCAAAAGTCACTCAAGTCATCATACGTCGCCGTGGTCGAAGGGAAAATCCCATGCTCAACCATCTCGTAGTCGTCACCGTGGATGAAGGCCGAAGATGGCACATCATCACTCTCGTCGTGGATGAAGGCCGAAGATGGCACATCATCACTCTCATCGTGGATGAAGGCCGAAGATGGCACACCATCACTCTCGCCGTGGATGAAGGCCGAAGATGGCACATCATCGCCTCCAAAGATGGAAGCATCATCCTTGCTCATCACCGTGTCGCTCGCCTCCAAATCATGGTCCTTGAGTTGCTCCGTAGTCGTACTTGCCGCCGCACCGTCTTGAAAAAGAGTCGTAGTAGACTCGGCATCATCAATGCCGCAAAGAGGGATGGTGGTGAAATTGAACTTGGGAACGTCCTCTTGGAGCTCATCGGGCTTGGACATCTTGGTGGTACTAGCCTCATGCTCGCCGTCTTGGAGCGTGGTCGTCGCGAAGTGTGCTTGGGGTTGAGTAGACTTGGCCTTCTTGAGTTCTTGCTCCGCCTTGAGAGCACCAAAGTAGTTGTCGTCGAGGGACTTGTAGTTCTCAAGGAAGATAGTCTTGGAGATGTCGTTGTTCAATCCCATCATGAAGTAGAACTTCATCCAAATGGGGTCGTCCACACCGGCTCGTCGCAAGGCTTTCTTCATGTTCTTGAAGTACTCATCGAGGGACTTGGATCCTTGTATGGTGTTCTCCAATTGGCGTTGAAGATGTTCCGTGTAGGTGGAAGGCACAAATTCTCGCCTCGTCGCTTTCTTCATCGTGGGCCACGTCATGGTGAGGCTTGTCGAAGGTCTATGAAGCCACCATGTCAAAGCGTAGTCGTGGAAGGTACTTGTGGCGCACTTCACTTGATCTTCGGAGGGGACTTGGTGTAGCTTGAGGTAGTCGTCCATCTTGCGCTCCCACTCAAGGTACTCTTCGAGGTCATGAGTCCCAAAGAAAGTAATCTCAATGTCATCGTCGAAGTCGAAGTAGCTTGTGGAGGTAGTGGACTTGAGCTCATGGAGTAGGCGAAGATGTCGTACATCCGAAGGCGAAGATGCCTTGAAGTCACTTGGCGAAGATGCCAATGTTGTTGAATAAGTCGTAGTCTTGGGGCAGATGGTGTTGTACAGTATGGCCCGTGCGCACGGGCTTTAGAAGGCCGTGTGCACGGGGTTGGCAAAGAAGCCAACTCTCGTCTAGTATGTCACTCTTCATGTCGATGTCGATGCTTGTGTGTACTTGCCGGAGATGGTAGCTCGGCAGTCGTTGCACTTGAGCGTCTTCTCGAAGATGAGGAAGACCGCTTGCGGTTCTTGGTGAGGGCCTTGAGCTCCTCCATGTGCTTGTCCATCTTGGCATCGATGAAGTTCTTCATGGCGTCGAACTCGTCATCGTGGTTGTAGACCGGAGATGATGTGCTTTTCCTATTCATCACAAGATCGAGCAAAGGTGAGTAGGGAATGAGATAAACAATACCAAGCTACCTTTTCCCAAAGTTGAGGATGTATCATGTGTCACTCAATGTGAAATGAAAGAATAGTGAAATTGGTACCGGACTTATTCACTCACACCTACAAAGTAAAGCTTATCGAGTGGCTTGGTTAGGACAAGTGGCACAAATTCATGCAATTTGAAGTCCAAGATATTGTAAATGTTGAGATAAATCCAAAAGGACTCAAAATACAAAACAAGTGACCACAAATATAGAGGAGGGCAATAAAGAAACACACACGGTGGGATAATGGGGCTTGTGCAACTATAGGGATGAGCAATACAAAATTGCCTAACGAAGACTAAGCTCGTGTTGCACAAACACTAGGAGAGCACTAGCTTGATTGCACACTTGGGCACGATTCACCACTTGGCACCAACCTATATGTATGCAACAAGAATGTGTCCTATTCCATGTATCCTCATGTACAAGTATCTCTTTTCATGCTCAACACTCTTTTTCTTATAAGCTTATGATCTTTCTTTTCTTGCTTCAAAGCTTTTTTTGTCTCTTTTTTTGCTCTTCTCTTCCTTCCCACTATGCTTATTGAGCCTCAACCATAAACATGAGACAAGTATAACAAGATATGCACGGGAGCAAGCAATTGCACTATATGATATATCCAAAGATGCAACGATATGATATCGTATCACTATGGTGCACAAGTTTTCGCGAAGCCTGGCAATACACGGATAGCTAGTCTCAATAGGTATGAAGGTATTCGCAAAGATGGTGGGGCTATCAAGATGTAATGGAAAGGAAGGAAAAGTTTATGACGGAATGGGTACCTTCGTCACACTTAACCTTTCACGAAGTCGGGGGTAATCGGCCTTGCTTCCGGTTGAAGATGGTCTCAAAGGATGGATGGTCGTCATTGATGCGGAATGTCGTGGTGGATGAAGTCGATGGAACGATACAAGTGTCCGATGGTGGATGAAGATGTAACCATCCCTAAGTAGCTGAAACACCTTAAGAGACTCAAATCACAACTCAACCAACCACAAATACCAAAGGAGCCAAAATGGGTTAGTTTGCTGAAGTTTTATGCGGTGATACGGAAGTTATGGCAGAGGGCCTATGCAAAAGATGCAAAAATGGATAAAATTTGATGGATTCAAATGGTGGCAAAACCAAGATGAGCAGCTTGGGCATGTCGCTAGCTTTTCAACGAGCCAAAAAACACCCAAATCGGGGTTCGGGAGTGGAAGTTATGACCGAAAACATGAAGTGGACGCGGCTGATTCTAGGAGGGCCGTGCACACGGGGTCTAGGGGACGTGACACGTGGTCTTGTGCGCACGGTACAAGGCCGTGGACACAGGGTTTTCAGGGACTTCGCGGGGGGCGTGCGCACGGGGTCTGGGGCCCGTGGGCACGGGGGTGTCGGAAATTTTGCGATTTCTAGGTCAAATTTGAGGGGAGGGGGAGAAAAATTGGGGTATGGGGACGCAGTTGGAGGTGGATCTACTTGCTATACACCAGATCCACAGATTGAAATCAACAAAAACTCACAGGAAACATCAAATCACAAAAAAATGGTATGGCTCTTTTTGTGGGGATTTTCGAAATTGGGCAAGAACAAGCAAAATTAGGCTAGAAAACTAGGAGGAGGGCTCCAATTTTGTGAGAAACCATGGCTCATGATACCAAGATGTTGTAGGGTGGAACCCTATATGGAGATCTTTCATGAATTGGAGAGGAAATACCAAAGAACAAGATGAACACAAAGGGGAATCACAAGAGAAACACTCAAGAACAAGCCCAAATCACACATCCACTAGACTCACATCCACACAAGATCCACAAAGGTACAAGAACAACAAAAGGAAAGATACAAGGTAGAGTTCATGTCAAATCCAAAGGAGGTGAGGTCTTGATGATCTAGATAGATTCTTCCCACAAGGAGGTCTGTAATCCCTAGGGATCTTCTCCAAAGGAGGCCTGAAACTCAAATGGAGTGTCTCTCTCTCAAGAGGAGGAATCCCACTAGGGGAGGTACATGAGCTAAGCTCTAATGTCTAGATATATTCTTATCTTAGTCTAAATGGAGGAGGAGGAGTATATATAGGTCCAAGACATGAAGGGGTAAGTAGGAACATAATGGGCATACATGGGCCAAAGCCCGCAGCTACACAGGGCCTCGTGTGCACGGGGTAAGTGGAGCCCGTGCGCACGGGGTCTCCAGAGACCTAACGCATTAGCCCGTGCGCACAGGGTCCCATGGGCACGATACACGCCCGTGCGCACGGGGTCTTCAGGACCGCGCAGGCTGGGAGGCCTGTGGGCACGGGGTTGGGGAGGCCCGTGCGCATGGGGTCACCTGGGAACCTCTGCCTTCTTCTTCGACGGTTCCTTCTCCGCTTCCAGGCTTCCAACTTGGATGGTGTAGTTGTTCTCCTGTGCTTGGACTCCTCCTCGATGAATGTGTAGCTCCACTCACACCTATGTATGCACACGAGAGAGGGGTCAAGTAGTATACCATCCTCGAAGGGTACAAGTGGACACGTGTAAAGAAGATGATTCACCTTTGTATGCATGAAGTAGATGTCACACGTGTCACTTGCCAAACGGACTCTTGACATGGTGATGTCCATAGGATGCTCCGCATCAGGATACTATCCGATTCTGGAAGGATTCATGGCATGGGGACAGAGTACTCATGGAATCTCACAACCGACTTTTCTCCTATGTACAAAATGAAGACCTGTCATTGGCTCAATTCCATTCGGACCCCAACCCAGCACCCTTTTCCAGCTGCCACTATCACTCGAGGCGAGAGAGGAAATGGAGGATATACTATCAGTAACCAATATCATGACGCTGGATCACATGGAGATAGATGAATGGATCTTGAGTTGGGGAGATGTGCAATACAAACCACGTAAGTTCTACAAATTCCTATTCAGAAATGTAAGTGTGACATGGTATATCACAGAATTATGGAAGTCAAAATGCATCATGAGACATAAGTTTTTTGCGTGGCTCATGCTTCTGGATCGTGTGAACACTCGAGACATGCTACTTAGAAGACATTTTAACATAGGAGATGATCATGCATGTCTATTATGCAATTCCACTGAGCTGGAGACTAACAAACATCTCTTATATGAGTGCTCGTTTGCACGAAGATGCTAGGAAATTGTGGCTATCAATTGGAACACAACTCTTGATCTTCAAACAATGTTTGACTTGGGCAAAGCGGCATGCAGAAATCTCTCTTCAAAGAGGTCACTATTATATCGGTGTGGAACATATAAAGAGAGGTTAGGGAACCCTCTAGGCCATCTAATCTCATATAAACAAACTCTCGGTAGCAATCTCATACACCATCATAATCCTCTGCACGAGGTATCCCTCCATCATGAATAACAAGAAGTGGGATGTAGGGCATTACTCTTCGGAGGCCCGAACCTGGGTAACCTATGTGTGCAGACTCCATCCATGTACTTCCAACCTCGTCATGAACCCTACTGAGGGATCTGACGGTATTTTACGCCGTCACTAAGTCACGACTTTATCCTCATGGTTTATATATGCCTTTGTCAGTACCTAGTGTTTCGTGGGAGGACATATCCATGAACTTATTTTAGGATTACCTCGAACAAAGGAGAGGACATATTTTCTAAAATGTCACACTTTATACCATGTCATAAAAAGCGATGATGGTGCCAATGTTGCTAATTTGTTCTTTCATGAAATTATTCACTTGTCTGGTATGCCAAATACTATTGTTTCATATCGTGGTATTAAATTTCTTAGTCATTTTTAATATGCTTATGGGCTAAATTGGGAACTAAACTAGTTTTTAGTACCACCTGTCACCCCCAAACTGATGGACAAATTAAAGTAGTCAATAGAACATTATCTATTATGCTTATGACAGTTTTAAAGAATAACTTGAAAATATGGGAAGAATGCTTACCTCATATTGAATTTTCTTATAATCGTTCAATACATTCTACTATTAAGATATGCCTAACTAAGAAAAGATTGAGCGCATGAATGCTACATACAAACTTGCTGGGGATAAGGCTAGAAGACATATTGTGTTTGAACCAAGAGATCTTGCTTGGTTACATTTACTGAAAGATAGGACAAGAGATCTTGCTTGGTTACATTTACTGAAAGATAGGTTTGAAAGATAGGTTTCTTGATTTACGCAAATCTAAGCTTATGCCACGTGCTGATGGTCGTCGTTTTCAGGTGTCAGAGAAAATAAATAATAATGCATAAAAAACATAAGCTGCCTGCAGATTTTAAGATTAGTCCCACATTTAACACTGCAGATTTGAAGCTTTATTGGGTAGATTTAAAGTCTTATTAGGGTGAGGGAGATGAGTTTCCATCGAAAACGACTTCAATTCAAAAGGGAGGATGAGGACATCCCTATCACAGTTAGGCTAGTTGTAATGGGGAGTATCATATAGTAGTATCATGTATATGATACTAATGTATGATACTACCTCCCTAATGCATAGTATCATATATTAGTATCATGTAGTACTCTATTTATTGTCATGCATGACATAAAATAGCATAACATTTATTATGATACGGTATCATGATATGATACTCCACCATCTCTTTCTTCATTTAATACTATGACACCTCATCAAAATTGCTTAGTTGGCATGCATAATACTATTTATGATACTACCATTACGACCAACCTTACACACATAGCCCCTGCTACTACACATACTGAACCAATTACTAGAGCTCACACACGCACAAGTTGCACAATTGTCAGGTTAGCACGTTAAATAAAAATAATCATGGTTTGATGTCCTAAAATTAGAAAAGAAAAAGGCATACTATTATGTCATGGAAAGACCTAACGGTGGTTGAAAGGTACATACACAGCTTAAGGTTCCTCTCCTTAGCAGCAGACTTATTTTACTAATCTATTCAGTCGTCGGGTCCAAACATCGCCTTGTACACGCGAAACAATTAATCAAGACTCTGGATCTGATGATAATAGCTAGACACCCTTATATAGCAGGTACATACTCCTACCATCACATCTAGTTACTTTACAACTAAGCATCTATTGTACAGCTATGCACAACTGAGGTAAGCCATAACAAACATGTAAAGAAAGGGGTTCCATGATACAGGTTTGTAGTATCATCATATTATAGCTCCCGCGGTACTAAGAATCCCTTCCTCGTCAAGGGTCCCAGATGGAGGAGGGGGCACATACGGCTCAAAGAGCTTCACACTTGGGTTTGGATCATACTGCAATATATTGGCGGCTCGCTCAAATTCCTCTCGGAGGATCTTGATACTGAACTTGTCGACGACACGGCCAAGATCATGGGAGGTCTCGAAAGGGTCCTCAATACAAATGAGATGCCTGTCATTTCCGACACGTCTTGTCCAGTCCTTCATGTGCTTACTGAAAGTGCCACATGTATGAAGATAAACAATTTCTCAAACTACTTCATGTTCCACTATGGAATAAGGAAAAACACAAGCTTCTTCGCTTCATTGATTGCATGTTCAACTCTTTCATGATTCACTAGTTGGTTTGACAAGAGAAGGTAATCCCTCTTGCAAGATGCAGGGCGCATTTTGATTGGTTAAAACAATGCTTTGACCAACAATTACTGTAGTACGTAATTTATTTCACATAGAATTGAAGCCATTAAATTTGCATTCAGAAGTACTTACGATGATTTTGTATCACATAACAACATATTAAATGTTTTTGGTCAAAGCCTTGTCCTAATCAACAATAATACGTCCTACCTGTACATTTTGCAACGAAGGGAATACCATACCAAATGTGAACAAAAATAAATGCTGCTGAACACAGTTCGGCATCATGAGATCCAGAAAGGGACCAGGGAGGGAACAAAAGCTCAGCACCGATAAATGTGGGAATGAAAGGGTGGTTGAGCAAGTATGCAACATTACCTAATGATCTTTCCCGTACGAATTGATATAACATCTTGTGTGTAATCATGCTGGTACGCCCAATAATGGAAGAAGGCCCAAAGCAGACTTGACAGAGTCTCATTGTTGTGAGCCCCATAGTTACTTAGCTTGTCCACTTGATCAAAATAAGCATAATGATTATCATCCACAGTGACATAACAAGTTGCCTCCATTTCCTGGTAGCATTGATAATGTAGTTGAGAAAAAAAACATGTCACCATTGCAGAACAAACGGATAATGGTGCTACAACATAGTGCAAACAAAAAATACTACTCCATTCCATAATTCTTGTTGTGGTTTTAGTTTGAACTAAAACCACGACAAGAATTATGGAACAGAGGTAGTAGTTAACAAGGCTCAGTATCATAGTTCATGTGCTCAGGAAAGAACCCTTGAGCTATTTTGGTCGACAGATAAAGGAGTAATGATGGGAAGGGAAATGCAAATTTCTTTCCATCCTTTTTAAACTGGAGAGTTTCTTCTTGACCATTAACCATATGGAGATAATATCAATATTTTAAAATACTGCAGCTTAAGTTCACCTTCGAAATTTGGATAAATGAGACAATATCAACAACGCCAAACAACAAGAAAAATATCAACTTTCAGCAAGCAATTAAGCCAAAAGAACAATAATCCAGCAAGACAATTTCTTAGATCAAACAAAGTTAGCTTTTGAATGAATCAGTTATTAGCCCTTCACAAAGAGAATAGCATTAGCATGGAATGGCAGAACATATAACCTGTTGCATTAGGAATTAATATTGTAAAGAGAGCATCAGCAACCTAGGTAGCATCCACTTAACATAGCCGGAATTCATCCAGATCTTGGTACACGTCTTCCATTGATGTAATCTAACCCATGGCGCCCAATTTGAAAACGCTGGGGCCCAAACGAGTGTGAAATTCGTCACCTGGCTGGCATGCTAAGACTCATGCTGGACAGCCGACTGACTTGCTCGCTGTGGACCAAGCCATACAACCCACTGTATTTAGGGATTTTCGTCCGTCCTAACAGTAGCACAAGAGCTAGGACGTAGATTTGTAGTCGCTGGAATGTCATGTCAGGTTGCAAGGGGATGTAGAACACAGAAGAAAAAAAGTTCATGATAGACCCAAGTTCAAGCCTCCCAAGGTGGGTAAAAGTTTCATTTCCTGCCTTGTTCTTTTTTGTATATGTGGAGAAGTACAAAAGATCAATTAGAATATCAGGGGGTGGGGGGCGGTACTTAACGGGTTAGAAGAACTTGATGAGATCTAACAGACTTAGACGGGAAGCGTAGAAATCTCTTTGTGGGCTAAAGATGGTGTGTTGCGTATTGCCAGTCAGACTGTCAGGGCACTTTCAGATTGGATTATCCAACTGCAGAATTTCTGCACAAACAGCTAGTTTCTCCATCCCCACTATATAAGCCACCTGCCCTTTCGGAAGAGGGTTGACTACTTCATTCCAAATATTCCAGATCTGAGAAGAACACTCCCCACTCTCTCCCAGCCCTAATTCTTAGAACCCTTGAGAGGTTTGTGAGGGATTTGAGTCAGGAGCTACAAACAGTCAAGATCTGTTTTTCCTCTTTTTCTTGACCAAATGGTTTCTTGATGAGCAAGTTCCGAGCGTTTCCGGTATTCTTCGAACCCTTGAGAGATTTGAGAGGAGCTAAAAATAGCCAAGATCTGTTTTTCCACTCTTTCTTGACCAACCAATTTCTTGATTTGAGCAAGTTCCAAGCATTCTGTAAGGCCCGAGCTATGGGGGGACTCTAGCTACTCGCAATTTCAGAAAACATCAAGAACAGGGGGGTGAAATTGGGTGGTATTAACTTAGGGTTTCTTACAGCAAGAGGAACAGATTTGCCAGCCGGAACACGGCGGCTAGGGGGAAACCCTAATACAATTACTCGATGCCTCTCCCAGCCTCTCGATCCTGGCTTTATAGCCATTACATGAGTAAAAGTAAACAGAGGAAATAACAGAGTAAGTGGAGTTGCCGGAAAGGTAACAGTGACAGCTGAAGTAGCGGCCACCGTCCGATCAACAATCCACGCTCCAGATCATCCCGCCAGTGTGCGAAGCGGTACGAGGGTTGGGGTGCACTGAATGGCGATCGGTTGGTCCAGTTTGAATCATCCTCACGAAGCGTTACGCCGAGTTAACTGAAGAAGCTGGCGCTGTTGTTATCTTCAGGCAGGGTCCTGACAATCCCCCGGAGTGAGACCAGACTTGCCCTCAAGGATGGAAAGCTGGAAACACCTTTTGGATGAAACCCGAGTCCTCCCAGGTAGCTTGTTCTTCTGGTAAATTCCTCCATTTGATGAGCCAGCGAACAACGGGGATAGAGATATCACCTTGCTTGCGGGGAACGAGCTTTCTGTCCAACAATGTCTCTGGTTCCAGCAGAACTGTCCCATCTGGATTAAGTAGTGGGAGTTGAGGGTTCGGAACAGCATTAGGCCCCAAGTGCTTCTTCAATTGACTAACATGAAAGGTGTCATGTAACTTGCAGTCATCAGGTAATAGTACTTTATAAGCAGCACTTCCCACTTTGGCCATTACTCTGAAAGGGCCATAGTATTTGGAATGAAGTTTTAAGTTCCTGTGGATACTCAAAGAAGTATGTCTATATGGTTGGATCTTAAGGTAAACCATATCACCAACTTCAAAGGTTCTCTCTGATCGTTTCCTATCAGCAAAGAATTTCATCCTTTCTTGGGCTTTCAGTAAGTTTTCTTTGATGATAGCAGCAGTATCTTCCGGTGACAGGGAGAATTGAGTATCTTCAGGAAGAATAGCAGGGTATAAAGCAGATTCAGCAATCATTGTTGGTTTCCTGCCATACACTGCTTGAAAGGGGGTCATTTGCAGAGCTGTGTGGAAAGAAGTGTTGTACCACCATTCAGCCAGGGAAATCCAGTAGCACCACTTCTTGGGCTGATTGAAAACCATGCATCTCAGGTAGTTTTCCAGGCACTGATTAACTCTCTCTGTCTGCCCATCAGTCTGAGGGTGGTAGGAAGTGCTCAAGTGCAACTTGATCCCCAACCTTTTGAAGAGGTCCTGCCACAGATGACTGGTGAAGATTTTGTCTCTGTCAGTGACAATTACACAAGGAAGACCATGTAGCTTGAAAACATTGTCAATGAAAGCCGTAGCTACTGATCTGACAGAGATTGGATGTTTCATAGGGATGAAGTGACTGTATTTAGTAAATCTGTCTACTACAACTAGGATGAGATCTTTGTTGTTGGAAGTTGGTAAACCCTCTACAAAATCCATGGAAATGTGTGTCCAAGCAAACACTGGTGTTGGAAGAGGTTGAAGCATTCCAGGATATTTGCAATGTTCAGGTTTGTTGATTTGGCAGACAGGACACTGCTGAATAAAGTGTTGAACACTCTTTTTCATACCAGGCCAATAAAACAATAATTTCAGCCTGTTGTAGGTAGCTCTCTGTCCTGAGTGGCCACCCAATTCACTGCTGTGGAAGGCTGTTAGTATACTAGTTCTGAGCTTATCATCTTGGCCAACCACTACTCTGTTTTTGTATCTTAGAAGCCCTTGATGTAACTTGTAGTTAGGTGTATTGTCAGGGGCTACAGCTAGCTTAGTTAACAACTCTTTGCATGTGTCATCTTGAGTGTAACTGGCAATAACCTCAGTGACCCAGGCAGGGTGAACATCTGCCACTTTGTTTGTTTTGCCCTTTTTGTATTCCACCTTGTAATTGTAGCCAAGAAGTCTGACCAGCAGTTTATGTTGTATTCCTTCTGTTAACTTCTGATCTTGAATGTACTTTAAACTTTCCTGATCAGTTCTGATTATCAGAGAGGAAGCTGCAAAGTAATGCTTCCACTTCTTCAGTGCTTCCATGATTGCAATAGCTTCCTTGTCATAAGTGGACAAGGTTTGAGCTCTAGGGCCAAGTGTTTTACTGAAGTAAGCTAATGGCTGTCCTTTCTGCATTAGCACTGCTCCAATTCCATAATTGCAAGCGTCAGTTTCCAGTATAAATGGCTGAGAGAAATCAGGAAGCGCAAGGACAGGGGTTTCAGTCATCCTGTGCTTTAGTATGTTAAAAGCATTCTGCTGTTCTTCTCCCCAAATGAAGCCCTCTTTTTTCAAAGCTTGAAATAAGGGTTTACAGATGTAGCCATAGTTTTTGACAAATCTTCTGTAGTAACCTGTGAGGCCAAGGAAACTCCTGAGTTCGGTGACAGAAGTAGGAGTGGGCCAGTTAACCACAGAGGAGATCTTAGCAGGATCTGTAGCTACACCATCTTTGCTAATAATGTGGCCCAAGTATTCCACTTGTGGCTGTCCAAAAATACACTTCTTCTCATTTGCTACCAGCTTGTGTTTTTTCAGTGTTTCAAACACTATCTTCAAATGCTCACAATGTTCCTCCTCCGTTTTGCTAAAAATGAGGATGTCATCGAAGAAAACCAGAACAAAAACTCTCAGATAAGGAGCTAGAATTGTGTTCATCAAGAGTTGAAAAGTTGCAGGTGCATTGGTCAATCCAAAGGGCATCACTAGATATTCATAATGGCCCATGTGAGTAGCAAATGCAGTTTTGTGGATATCTTCTTTTGACATTCTGATCTGGTGATACCCACTGGTGAGATCTATCTTGGAGAAGATTGTAGCACCAGAAAGTTCATCAATGAGGTCCTCAATTATTGGCAAGGGGTACTTATTTTTAACAGTTTGGGAGTTCACTTTCCTGAAATCATTGCATAGTCTCCAGCTTGCATCTTTCTTCTTTACTAGCAGTGCAGGGGAGGAGTAGGGGCTGGTACTGTCTCTGATAATGTTGTCATCAACCATTCTTTTGATGAGCCCTTCCATAATATCTTTCTGGTGATGTGGTAACCTATAAGGTCTGATATTGACAATTTTTGCATCAGGTTCCAAGGGAATTTTGTGATCACAGTCTCTTTTGGGGGGCAGTCCCACACGTGCACTGAAAACATCTTTATGTTCAGTGATGACTTGCTGCACCTTAGGGGGTGGAGCTGTAGTTGCTACCTCTTCTTTTTCCACCACTGGTCTGATCAATAAGAATGCTCCTCCTACAGCATCTTCCATCAGGTTATGTACAGAGGAGGTATCTTGAATTTCCAGATCAGAAGATATAGTTTCATCCACTATGTGAGCTCTAGTTCCATCATGCAGTTTAATTTCCATGAACATTTCTTCATAATCCATCCAGATAGGACTGACTTGGCAAAGCCAGTCAGCTCCTAAAATCATGTCATAACCCAACAACTTCAGCACTCTACAGTCAGACTTGAGTTCATGACCTTGAATAGTATAAGAACAGTCTTTGACTATTTGGTCAGTAGACAAGTATCCCCCATTAGCTACTGTCACGTTGAGTTTCTTAGTTGGTAACAGTGTACATTGTGCTTTTTCGGCAATCTTGGGAGATATAAAAGTGGCTGTACTACCACTATCAATAAGAGCAAGGGCAGTGCAGTTATTGATGTTGACTTTGACAGTAAATGTGTACTTTTTCAGGCTCAATCCCATCAGGGCATGCATAGAAATTTGTAAGTTCTGGTCAGGCAGTTCAGCAGCAATCTCTTTCAATTCTTCTTCAAAATCAGTGAAATATATTATTTCAGCATCTTCAGGAACTTGGCCTTGTAGAGCTTGAACTTGGGCCTGTTGGGACATTTTGCATACTTCCTATGTCCAGGGAACCACTTTTCATTGCATTTATAGCAGACTCCCTTTAATCTAGCTTGTTCAATAACAGCAGATGGGGTAATATTCTGAGGTCTGTTAGGAATGAACTGCACTTGTCTCCTGACAGGAAGGGGCGTTTGGTGCTGCTTGTCTTCGGGGAGGTTGAGTTTGCTCCAATCTTCTAGCTAACCAAATAGCCTTTTGTAATGTTTGAGGTTCATGGCATTGGATGAGATGTTGTATGCTATCATGCAAACCAGAAATGAAACTGTTCATGTAGTAAGAGTCAGGTAGGGCAGGATTATCTCTTCTCATCAAGTTCATCAGTTGCTCAAACTGGAGTACATATTCCTTAACAGATCCTGTCTGTGTGAGAGCATGAAAACTCCTGACATTATCACAAACAGAAGATTCAGAGAACCTGTCCCCTAGGTGTCTACAGAACCTGTACCAGGGCATAGTTGCTGCAATATAACCAGTTCCTCTCCACCATTCAATGGCGGGTCCTTTCAAGTAAGTGACTGCTATCTCAGTTTTGGTTTCAGGTGGGGTTCTAGCAGCATCAAAGTAAAGGTCCATGGTTTGAATCCAGGAGTCTGTGTTATCTCCTTCAAATTCAGGCATGTTCATTTTAGCAGGCTTGACTAGAGTTGGGTTTCTTCTGTCAGTTAACAGTGGATCTCTACCAGGTCTTCTCTGGCCTTCCACCTGAACTTCCACTTGCTCAAGTTGCTGTTGTTGGTCAGGAAGGGTCACTTGTGGTTGCCCTTGTTTTTCCACAGGAGGTTGAGCCGGCTGCTTAATCTGTCCAAAATGGGGATGTCTGTAAGGCTGTTTAACAGTGCCATCCAGGTGAAGTTCCTTGCCTGTTTCGACATCATGTAGCACTCCAGAACCAGCTGTAGGAGGGGTATTGAATGCCTCTGGTGCATTCCTTACTTGTGCTTGAGGTGTAACTTGGTGGACACTGCCCTGTGCTCCCAAAGGAGTTGTTGGACCTGGATCTCGTGGGTGTAAAGCAGTGATCAAGTGAGTCAGAGAAGACTGCATTTCTAGCAAGGTTTTCTGAACATCATTGAAGTTCTTATTGACTGTGACTTGAAACTCTTGGAAATCTTGCCGATCTTGTTCTCTATTCTGCTGCAGCAGCTTGACGTCCAACTTGAGGGACTGCATCTCCAAGTCTGTCGTGGTCGATGATTCTGGTGGTGCTCCCATCGGATCCGTCCGGTTTTACTCAAAGCAGAGCACTTTGAGACCCGACAGATCAGAAAACGAACAACGGGGCCAAGCGAGGAATTTTACCACAGCAGAAGCTGCAACCCGAGCTTGACGCCGTCGTTCCCGCCGCCGATGGTGTTCAAGAGGGAAGGGTGGGTGGGATTTTAGACCGAAGAAGTGTTCTTCAGCAACCACTACCCCGCAGCCTCTAACACCAGAGCTGTCTACCGCCGCCTACGCCACCAGAACTTCTCCGCCGCCGCCGATCTGGGTTGACAAAGGAAGGAGGATGGCCCCAACCCTTTACCAGATCTCTCACTCCGCCAAGAACCGTCGGCTCTGAATACCAAATTGTAAGGCCCGAGCTATGGGGGGACTCTAGCTACTCGCAATTTCAGAAAACATCAAGAACAGGGGGGTGAAATTGGGTGGTATTAACTTAGGGTTTCTTACAGCAAGAGGAACAGATTTGCCAGCCGGAACACGGCGGCTAGGGGGAAACCCTAATACAATTACTCGATGCCTCTCCCAGCCTCTCGATCCTGGCTTTATAGCCATTACATGAGTAAAAGTAAACAGAGGAAATAACAGAGTAAGTGGAGTTGCCGGAAAGGTAACAGTGACAGCTGAAGTAGCGGCCACCGTCCGATCAACAATCCACGCTCCAGATCATCCCGCCAGTGCGCGAAGCGGTACGAGGGTTGGGGTGCACTGGATGGCGATCGGTTGGTCCAGTTTGAATCATCCTCACGAAGCGTTACGCCGAGTTAACTGAAGAAGCTGCCGCTGTTGTTATCTTCAGGCAGGGTCCTGACACATTCCCTTTTGATCTTGTTACTCTTAAGAGGTTGGAGATTCCTAGGCGGTAGGAGCACCGGTGAGGTTGTGAATTACCCCATTGTTTGTAAAGGTTTGGAGGCCGTCTCAAGGTCTACCGCGAGTGGTTGGACATCAGCCTCGTGGTGTAGGAAGGTTTTGTGGTTTCCCACCTCTCCAACAGTGACTAGCTTCGCTCCAAGGAAGTAAATGGATACATATTCATCCCCGTGTCTTCGGTTATCTCCACCCAACACCCAACACTGATTTCATTTATCACTTCGGTCCCTTGACCTCGCAAGCATCAGAACATAGGTTGTTACTCACCGTTGCTACATTAGGCAGACCCCCCCCCCACCCGCGCGCACACCTATAGGTCTATCTCGATTCTCTCATCTGTAGCAACCAGGCTTGAGGCAATCCTGCAGGGTGTTCATAACTAGTGCCTTTTAACTATAACTGAGAGAGCTTTGCTCATCTTATCTCCCCTAGTGGGATCAAGGCCTCCTATCTAACTAGAAAGGTTGCTGGACTACCCGCCATTCTGGAGGCCTTCACGCGATGGGATGAATTGAACCGTTCGGTATTTTCACTATTGAACGGTTTAAGTGCCTGACAATCCCTACGCCGTTAAAATTTCAAATCCTTCGACGATGCATGTGCAGCATCCAGGGGCTGATGACGGGTGGGCTCCTTATACGTGGTCTCCAGAAAATAAGATGGGTTTTTTCGGCTCTTGGTACGCGAAGAATGGGATGTGCGGGGTGGGTGGTAAAAACCTAGCGCAGCGCCTCTCCCCTCCCCCCTTTCCCATCCCTCCTCGCGTAGCAGCTGCCTCGTCTCCCTGCCACATCGCCACCGTCGTCATTGCCGCTCCACCTCCTTTCCTCCACGCCCTCCCCTGCGAGCCTGGTACGGAGGCCAGCCGCCGTCGCCGTCATCCACTCACCTCTCCGGTGTCTGTCCTCGTCTCCTCCCCTGCGACCGTGATAGGGCCTCGAGCCATGTGGCGTCGCCGGCGGTGGCGGCGAACGGAACAGAGCGGCGGCAGCTGGTGCTGCGCATCGTTATCTCTTCCTCAAATCAGCAGCACCAACAAGCACACCATAGACGACTACAGGATCACCCCTCGGCATCCACCGGGCCCAGATTAACGCCAGTGGTGTCGCCCTTTTGGTGTGGTGAGTTTTCTCGTGCATTCTTCTTGCCTCACTCATTTTGCAGCTGGTAGCCATCACTAAAAAAGGATGTCTATATTTAAGATCTTTGACTTGAGGTGGGGTTCTCTTATTGGTTCCAGTCAGAATGTTTTGGCTATTGTGGCATCTCAATTGTTACCTATGTTGAGAGCCTTAAGCCTTGGTTTCTTCATACTGAAATACTCCCTCCGTCCCAAAATGTTAGACGTTTTTTGGCACTATGATAGCATCAAAAAATGTCTTATATTTTGAGACGGAGGGAATAGATTACATTCCACTGTCTTGATTTTCAGAATGAGAGTAGGTAGCAAGACCAGATGCTCATGTTTCAGAATTTTCTCCATTGCACACCCCCCCATCTGAAATATTGGTCTTACTGATTTGATGTTGGTTCACATGCAGGTTCAGAGAGTAGTGCCATGTATGATAATATATATAGCATTTAAATGGCTCCAATTCAAATACTTTTGTGTTAATTCAAAAATCCAAAAATGACCTAGAAATATGTGCATCATTTTTGGCAAAGGTTTTCACCTTTATCAAAAATCATGAACTTTTCTGAAGGGCATTTTGTGTTCATTGATATATTTTTATTTGAACCTATTAGATTTAATTTGATGCTAGGGTTTACTCAATCCCCATTTCAAGTTTAAAAGAAATTTAAACATGATACAACAAAGAATAACTAGCCTAGGTGATTACCAGACTAGGGATGTAACAGATGGCTTGCGGTGATCTTTTTATTGCCAGACAGCGCTTTCGAGTTTCATGAGGTATGGTCATTATCAAAAGGTAGTTATTGGCTTTGCCGTTTCTGTTCATGAAGACTATGTTATACCACCTATTATTATTCAGATTGTTTCCTTTCTTGTCTAACAAAGATATGCCTCCTTTATATTTAGAAAACCATTTCTCAAACCACATGTTCAGTAGAATGGATATCTCAAAGGACCAAGATCTAGCTATGTTAAAAAGGTAGTCTGCCACTGCCTAGGTAACAGTGTTATTTGCTCTGAGATGGGAGGAGGTCAGCCATGAGGTGGGGAAGCATGTACGACGCCCAGATCACCAATTACTAGCCAGTCACGCCTTGTCCCATCATCGCATAGTGTTGGTCATGAGTGTCGACGACTAGGCAAAGAGAGTTCTCTTTTTCCTGATTTTTCTTTCATGTGCAGACCATATGTCCAGGACACATATAGTCGTATTAAATATATATATATATATATATATATATATATATATATATATATATATATATATATGATAATGCTTGTGTACTCCTAGGAGTATATACTCCCGCTCTTCATATACCACATAGTTGATACCACTATACCTCATTATTATTTTTAATATACCTTATTAATTATTACTAGATACCTAAAAGTGAGTTTTGTAAAAAAATTCCATTTGGGTGCATGTATTTTATTTTGTACGCACATAAATTGTTATTTTATACGTACAAATGGTATATTACGTAAACTATGAGCCTTGATGATATTCTTTCATAAAATTTGTATTGAGCTATCTTAGAATAAGTAATACGGTATATTGAGAATGAAAAAGAGGTACAAAACATTTGATTATGAGGTATATTGAACGTGGGAGTACATACTCCCAGGAGTACAGAAAATTTTATATATATATATATATATATATATATATATAGGGAAAATCCATCCTACCACCCAGTGGTAGTTACCCCACATATCTCATATACTACCATGTGGTACTATATATACAATTTTATTATTTTAAATATGTTCATATAATATATCTAAGATATTTCAAAGCAAGTTACATGAAAAAATTGCATATGAACCCATAGTTTTTGTTATATTTGTGAAATAGTGTTACTATTCATCACCCAGGGTGCAGAATAAGTTATTCTTCACCCGAGGTAATCTTACGATCGCTTCATAAATATATATATGTTAGAATCCTAAGCCCCATCAACCTATTTCTCTTGATATTATAATAAAGACATCACATGGTTTTAATTCCAGGATTATTTCTTATGATCCTATTTCTCTTGCTATTCTAAGTACTCGCTACTTCTAATCTGAAGCCTATTTATTTTATTCATTGTTTCAACTCAGGAAATAGTTGCAGCAGCATTTGTAATTTGTTTTTGTTGTTAGTGTTTATTTCAATGGACTTGTTTTCTATTTCTCTTCACTTTCTTATGCTACTTCCTACTCTCTATGTGGAATAAGCATTTCTTTTGAACGGTGACTGTCACTTGGCTGGGCTCTGGCCCATGCTGGTGAGTATTTTTTGTGTGCCACATGCCACAAATCTGCTACACCTGTTGGATCCCACTACCAATGCTCAGACCCCAAGTGCTCTTCTATGGAAGGAGATTTGCCAACGATCGAGCTTCAGGACAAACACCACAGAGAGTGAGTTCTGTATATGGCATAATCATAGGAAACCTCTCATATGATTTTTCATTGTAATCTCCTCTGCCTGTTTTTGCCCACGTTGATTGATGCTAATTATTCTGCCTATTTTCGTGTACCCAAGTGCTTATGAGAGCTGGATAGATAATCCATGCTGATTTATTTAGCTGTGGCATGTATGGCAGTTGCACCAGGCTGACAATTAGTTCTCGACAAGGTAATTTACCTCTCCCCCTTTACATATCACGGATATATGTGGTGGCGGTTCCCTACCATTACTAGAGCGAGGACTATATAGATGTATTTTTGTGTGCTTGCCAATCTCCCGTAATGAAAGTAATAACCAGATAGTTAGAGGAAGACCTTTGAATGTAGATAACGTAGTCATTGCATTGTGTTTCTTTGTAACCTATTTGCTACGGTATGTCTGGTAGCTGGGAGGCTCTATCTCCAGAGACCTCCTGATGTAGAAGACCCAATCATTGCATTCTGTTTCTTCGTAACCTATTTGCTATGGATTCTACCTCGACATTCTTACATGTCATTACCACCTTTAACTTCCAGCTTTCCCATTTTGTCAACTGAGTCGCATCGGTCGAGTAAATAGTATCCAATGCACCATAAATGTCATACTTCAGTGTGATTGTAACCTAACACATTGATGAGTAGTTGTTAGTAAGCTACAAGCTACCTTTGGTCTCACTTCTTTTTTCACTTATAGTTGGTCTGTTTCAGGTTTCTATTATTTCCTTTGTAACTTTGCTCGAATGATTATGAATCACACCATTTGGCTTGCATCCTTGGCGACAGTGACGAGATAGTTGAGCATGGGACTTTCCCTCAAACCATGGCAGCATATATGCCCCTTGGGCTGTGCAATAGAGATAAGTTGAAACCTTTCTTTCTCACACCTATAACAAGCATGATGTCTTTGGTTGTGCTCACTTCACATACTCTTATGCCATGAAACCTTTCTTTCTCACACCTTATGATAAGCATGATGACAACACTTGTTGGGTGAACCACCACATGCATGATGGACACCGTGTTCATGCTTACCACCTTTGTGTTTCCAAGTTTATGTTCTGTTTGCTCATTTCAAAGGAATCAGAAGGTGGTGCCGTCATGAGACATCTTGCCCGCGAGAAGACATACACCCTGTGGCGCCGCTTGAGAGAAAGTTGTGTGCACATTTTCATTTAAAAAGATAGACGAAGTCCTCGCCTTCATCTAGAAAAACATTAAAAAAAATCCTCGCCTCCATCTAGAAAAAGAAGTAAAAAATAAAAGAAAAAAAAATCATCAATGCAGCCTACAAACGAGCGCCACTGTGTAGCCCTCCATTGTAAAAAATGTATGGGGTCATCACCTACATCTAAAAAGAAAAAAACATTTAAAAAATTCCTCACCTCCATCTAAAAATAATATCCCCAAAGCTTTTTCACCGCGGCCAACTAACTTACGCCACGTGGCATAACTGGTTGGCCGCCCTTCACGCGACGCTTAATGGGTTTAGTACTTGCCAACAAGTGTTTTGGGAACCTTCCTAAGGTGAACTCATTCCCTTTGTACCATCTTGATATGAGCTTCATGAATGGGCTACACTTTCATGTTGTTTGCAAGATGCATCTCATGGATTTAGGAGCGACTTTGGAGAGTGGGCCATATAGAACATCAAGATGATGGTGAGTACATGGTGGTTGACAAGTTCCACTCTTGTGACGACTTCGATCTAGGATCTTTCAAGAGGGGGAGGGGGGGCAGGAGATGGTGCAAAGCACCCTAGGGTTATCACCTGGCTCTGTACCCAAGGGACAAGCACATCACATATACTAAGGTGAATTCCATCCTTTATGTGTGTCTACTTCGTTCTCTCATGGATGGTATACTACTTGACCCTCCGACCCTTTACACATTTATGTTTGAGCTGAGCACCACACGTATCAAGGAGGATTGCAAGCACAATACCTCTCCTACCACATAGCCAAAATCTATGAGTGTTTGAGTGTTGACGAGACTATCTTTTGAAGACAAGAGCAAGGAGTTCATCATCAAAAACATCTATTACCTTTTGGAGAGTGGTGTCTCCTATATTGGTTAGGTGTCACTTGG
This sequence comes from Triticum dicoccoides, assembly GCF_002162155.2. Taxonomy (NCBI): domain Eukaryota; kingdom Viridiplantae; phylum Streptophyta; class Magnoliopsida; order Poales; family Poaceae; genus Triticum; species Triticum dicoccoides. Next base: position 249,282,720 of record NC_041380.1, on the reverse strand, counting down.
GAGCCTCCAAGCTTGTGGAGTTGAACCAAGGAGTTTGTAAGAGCAAGGAGATCGCCTACTTTGTGAAGATCTACCCAAGTGAGGCTAGTCCTTTGTGGGCGTAAGCCATGATTGCATAGACAAGGATGCTTCTTCGTGGACCCTTGTGGGTGGAGCCCTTCGTGCACCCGCGCAGCCATTACCCTCCGTGAGTTCAAGTCTCCAACGTGGATGTACGACAACACCACCTACCGGAACCACGAGAAAAATCACCGTGTCTTCATTGCGTTTGATTATCTCCAAACCCCTCCTTTACGTTCATGTGCGAAGTCTTTACTTTTTGCTGCCACCATATTTAACTCATCGGTTGTCCTTAAGGCCCTTGGCTCGGATTTTGACAATTATGTGCACCTACCTGCGATAGGGACCCGTGGCGGTATTCTGTTGGCCTGGACGAGTACAGAGGTGACCATCACCGATCCTCTTTTCACCACCAACGCCTTGTCTGCTAAGGTCTCTACCCCATCCGGCGCCGGCACGCCGTGGTGGATCACCGTGGTCTATGGACCGCAGCATGACGACGCCAAGGTAGCCTTCTTGCAAGAGCTACACGACATCCGCGATGAATGCCCGGGCCGTAGATGCTTTGCGGCGACTTCAACCTTATATACCGCGGTCGACATGCTTGGCCGCCTTTTGTGCCGCGCCACCGAGCTGGGCATCCTGCAGCAGCTTCACCCCCGGCGACCGACCCTCGCCGTCTCGCTATATGCGGACGATGTGATCCTATTCTGCCACCCCTCGCGGAGCGCAATCCTAGCAGTGAAGGGTATCCTACAGCTCTTTGGGCGTGCCTCGGGCCTCCAGGCGAACTACCTAAAGAGCTCGGCCACCCTTATTCGCTACGATGCCAACGAAGCTGCGCTTGTCATCAACTTACTTGGCTGGGTTAAATTGTGATCCAAATTCTACCGTATTGGACTAGACGTAGTACATACGGTGTGGGCCTTTGCGTTGACGTCGACGCGTATGAGTACAACTTGTTTACTTGTCCTCCAAGGACTCTTATGTATTGCCCTCATATAAACCCCATGTAGTCGCCTAAGACGGCCTGTCGTCTCATGCTTGTAATACTCCTCATAGTAATTGCGCCTTCGTGCGTCCGTGGTTTTCTCCCGCAAGGGTTTCCACGTAAAAATTTGTGTGCTCTCGTGTCTCGTTTATTCTCGTTTTATCTAACAAGTGGTATCAGAGCCAAGTTGCAGATACAAGATTTGAGACGAGAGATTAGGGTTGTTGTTGTGTGCGCCGTCGTGTCCGTGCGTTCCGCCGAGTCCGAGACGAGGTCTGCTGCACGGGTGATTTATCAGCAGCATTGCTACCCAAGACCGACAGGAGTATCGTACATACGCGTACAGATCGACCGAACGCTACAGCCTTCCGCCAAGTTGTCGTCGCTGCTCCACGTACAGGCTACAAGTCCCGAGGCTCAAGGACGATTTGATTGCTCCACCTTCACGTGGTCAAGCCAGTGCCTGATTGATCTACTACTTCCGCGCTACACGTCATCACACAAAGGGATCAGCTCAAGTACTAGTACTGATTGATTTTGGATTACTGTTCACCTTGAGGCTACTAGTATTGGTTCGGATCTTCAATTGCTACGGCCACCAGTGAACTAGCAGGTGCTATTTCTTCTGGTTCTTGGTCCGCATATTAAATCTGTCAAGAATTTTTCTATCGGCTTGTACTACTTTGTGAACACAGATTTAATCTACTCATGGCATCCATGAAGTACGATGTTCCGTTGTTGGATCGTGACACAAGGTTTACCCTATGGCAAGTCAAGATGCGGGCGCTGTTGGCACATGCCGACTATGATGAAGCAGTGGATAGTTTTGGGAAGAATCAGATTCAGGACAGGACTGATGCGGAGAAAAGAATAGATCGTAAGGCTTTGTAACAAATTCAACTCCATTTGCATAATAATATTTTGCAAGAAGTTTTGAGCAAGAAAACTGCCGCCGCTCTATGGTTAAAGCTAGAAGGGATTTGCATGACAAAAGACCTCACCAGCAAGATGCATCTGAAGCAAAAATTATTCCTGCACAGGTTACCCGAGGGAGGTAATGTTTTGGTTCATATTTTAGAATTTAAAGAGATCATATCTGATCTAGCTGCAACGGAGATTAAGTATGAAGAGGAAGATACTGCTTTAATGTTACTTTGTTCACTGCCAAGTTCTTATACCAATTTTAGAGACACCATATTATGCAGTCGTGATACTCTCACACTTCATGAAGTTTATGAAGCTTTGAACTCTTAAGGAGAAGATGAAACTAATGGTGCCTCATGATGGTTCAAGTTCATCCCAAGCTGAGGGATTATCTGTTCGTGGCAGGACAAAGGAAAAGAACTCACATAATGGAAACAAAGGCAAAAGTAAAAACAGCTAGAGGGGCCGGTCGCAATCCAGAGACAAGAAATATTGTAGATATTGCTGTTAGACCTTTCAGCCTGAGCATTGATAGTTGTGGATGACACTAGGAGAGTTGGGACAATTTTCGTTGGTTTATTTCTCACACAATGCCATACCAACCCGAGGGGTTGGGGATACATATTTATAGGCTGCTAGCCAGCCAAGGCATATGCTAAGATGCTGCCAAGATGCCAGTCTAAGATGCTAGTCTAAGATGCTAGTCTAAGATGCTAACTGACAGTCCTTGATGGTCAAGAACAGAACTCTATCCTAACAGCCAGTCCTTGATGGTCCAGGACTTTATCCTCCTAACTGCCACAAGGACCATGTGCTGCAGCCCCACAAGGACCCTAGTACACAGACTTATCCATCATGCTAGTCTAAGATGCTAACTGACAGTCCTTGATGGTCAAGAACAGAACTCTATCCTAACAGCCAGTCCTTGATGGTCCAGGACTTTATCCTCCTAACTGCCACAAGGACCATGTGCTGCAGCCCCACAAGGACCCTAGTACACAGACTTATCCATCATTCTCCCCCTAAGTCTTGTACGTCGTCTTGTGGGAGAGTTGAATCATCCCAATCCTGGAGCAAAGTTCGAGGAACTTGACCCTCCCAAGGGGCTTGGTGAGCAGGTCTGCGAGTTGATCCTTGGTGTTGATGTAGCTCGCCTCGATGCTCCCTTCTTCCACACAGCTGCGGATGAAGTGATACCTCAGTCGGATGTGCTTGCTCCGTTCGTGGAACACGGGGTTCTTTGCCAGGGCCAGGGCGGACTTGCTGTCCACCAGGAGCTGCACCGTTCTGGTGTCTTGAACGAGAAGATCACCAAGCAGTCGAGCAAGCCAGAGCGCCTGAGTACAGGCGGTGGAGGCCGCTATGTACTCAGCCTCACAGCTGGACAGGGCCACCACCTGCTGCTTGACTGATTGCCAGCTCACGAGACACTTGCCGAGGAAGAGGAGGATCCCGCTCGTGCTCTTGCTGGTGTCGATGTCGCCGGCGTGGTCGCTGTCGCTGTACCCGACGAAGTGTGCCGCCCCAGGGCACCTAGGGTAATGGAGGCCGTGGTCGAGGGTCCCTGCTATGTAGCGGACGATCCTCTTCACTGCCTGCTGGTGTTCCGACGTTGGTCGCTCCATGAACCGACTGACATAGCCGACAGAGAATGCCAAGTCCGGCCGTGTGTGAGTGAGGTAGCGAAGGCTCCCCACAAGGCGTCGGTACTGCGTAGCATCCACTTCCTCCGTCGTGCTGTCGCGACTTAGTTTCAGCCTCTCCTCCATCGGAGTGAGAGCTGGATGGCAGTCGATGAGCCCAGCTAGCTCAACGATGCGCTTGGCGTAGGCGGACTGTCGAAGCGCGATCCCGGAGTGGTCCTGGTGCACCTCAATCCCTAGATAGAAGGAGAGGAGCCCCAGGTCACTCATCTGGAACGTGGCCTTCATGTCTTCCTTGAACGCCGCCACCTCTGCATCTTTGGTGCCGGTGATCACCAGGTCGTCAACGTAGACGCCCACCAGCAGGGCATTTCCTCCACTCCCCCGTCGGTAGACGGCAGCCTCATGCGGGCTCTGCTCGAAACCCATCTTCTTCAGCGTGGAGTCCAGCTTGGCGTTCCACGCCCTGGGTGCCTGCCGCAGGCCATAGAGAGCCTTGCGCAGGCGGAGCACCTTGCCCTCCTGGCCGGGAATCGTAAACCCCGGTGGCTGATGCACGTAGACTTCCTCCTTCAAGTCGCCGTTGAGGAATGCCGACTTAACGTCCATGTGGTGGACACGCCAGCCCTCCTGGGCAGCCAGCGCAAGGAGAAGTCGCACGGACTCCATCCGTGCCACGGGAGCGAAAGCGTCGTCGAAGTCGACTCCTTCCTGCTGCAAGAAGCCTCGGGCCACCAAACGAGCCTTGTGCTTGATGATGGCGCCGGCTCCATCCCTCTTCAGCTTGAACACCCACTTAAGGGTGATTGCGCGGTGACCTCGAGGGAGATCAGCAAGCTCCCAGGTGCGGTTTTGCTCGACCGCATCCATCTCCAACTTCATCGCGGCGCGCCATGCCGCGTCTCTCTCGGCCTCTGCAAAGGACCGTGGTTCGCCGTCTTCACACACGAGCTGTAGCTGCGCCTCCAGGTCACGTGGCACCAGTCCTGGCACCGGCTGGTCGCCGAGCACATTATCCATCGTGCGGTACCGCAGCGGTTCGCCTCCATACCATGCGTCGACCCGCTCCTCATCGTGAGTGAGCGGGGAAGCGAACTTCATCGGGTTGTGCTCTGCGTGAGCTGGTGCTGATGAAGACGAGCCCGGAGTGGCGACCGCCGGGGCTGGAGTATGCGGCGTCGCCGGTTGTGGTGTCGTCGGTGTAGCAGGCGCCGGAGTCGATGTAGTTTTGGGGGCCGGGGTAGACGTGCCCGGTGAAGAGGAGCTGCTTGCTCCCCCAGCTTCCTTGAAGTGAGCGTACTCGACAATGAAGTCGTCATACGTCGGCGTCGAGCCGTCGTCCACCGCCTTGTCCCATTGCCACCCTCGCCCTTCGTTGAACACGACGTCTCGCGCTGTGCGCACACGTTGTGTCTTTGGGTCGAGGATGCGGTAGGCCTTTGAGCCCTCCGCGTAGCCGATGAAGACTCCCGGAGTGCTCCTGTCGTCGAGCTTGCCGATGTGGCCGAGCTCCTTGGCGAACGCAAGGCAGCCAAAGACCCGCAAATGAGAGACCGCCGGTTTCCGCCCATGCCAGGCCTCGTATGGAGTTCTGCCGTCGAGTGCCTTAGTAGGAGAGCGGTTGAGGATGTAGACGGCCGTTAGCACCGCCTCTCCCCAGAAGACAGCCGGCATCCCTCTCTGCTTGAGGAGAGCCCGAGCCATCCCCACAACCGTCTGGTTGCGCCGCTCGAGGACGCCGTTTTGCTGCGGGCTGTACGGCGCGGAGTAGTGGCGCTGGATGCCCTCATCGGCGCGGTACGACGCGAATTCAGCCGCCGTGAACTCGCCGCCGTTGTCAGTGCGCAACACGCGCAATTTGCGGCCGCTCTCCGCCTCCACACCAACCTGCGCGCGCCTGATGGCGTCCGCCGCTTCTCCCTTACTGCCGAGGATCATCACCCACATGTAGCGGGAGAGATCGTCGACGAGCAGCAGGAAGTAGCGTCGACCTCCTGGTGTGGCTGGCGTCACCGGGCCGCACAGGTCTCCGTGCACGAGCTCCAGCTTCTCCTTAGCCCGAAAACTCGCCTGTTGGGGAAAGGGGAGTCGTCTCTGCTTTGTCAGTACGCAGATGTCGCAGAACTGCTCCACATGGTCGAGGCATGGCAGGCCTCGCACCATCTCCTTGGCACTTAGACGCTTCAGGGCCTCAAAGTGAAGGTGCCCAAAGCGCTCATGCCACTGCCACGCCTCGTCGTCTCGACGGACAGCGAGACAAACCGGTTGTGCCACCTGCACATCAAGGACGTAGAGTCGATTTTCACCTCTGGGCACCTTGGCGAGAAGGCGACGCTGGCGATCCCAGATGCGTAGGACCCCATGCTCAATCAGCACGCGTGAGCCGTTCTCATCCAGCTGTCCCAAGCTGATGATGGAATTCCTTAGCGCGGGGATGTAGTAGACACCGGTGAGCAGCCGGTGCTCTCCCATCTTGGTGGTGAAGATGACGGAGCCGACGCCCTTTATCTCCACAGCGGAGGCATCCCCGAACTTGACGGAGCCTCGCGCATCGGAGTCGAGCTCGGCGAAGAATTCCCTTCGACCGGTCATGTGGTGGGTGGCGCCGGTGTCGAGGCACCACCCCGTAGCCTTGTCCTTCCCGGAGCCATCGCCGAGAAGAGCATGTGCTTTTGGCTCATCGAGGTGGATGAAAGCCTTTGCGACTGGAGTCGCCGAGGGTAGCTCAATGCTTGCATGCGCCATGAACAGAGCCGTCTCCTCCTCCTTCGCCTGTGCGACGTGAGCCTGGCCTTGTCGTGGTTGCCGACACTCATTGGCCCAATGGCCAAACCGGCCACAGTTGTGGCAACTGTTGTCTTGTGCCGGCCTAGGCTTGCCAGCGGCGCCGTCCTTGGCGCCTCCGCGGGCGTCACCTTCGGCACGTCCTTGTGCCCTGCCCGGGGGGCCTCTTCGCGCCTTACGCTGCTTGCCACGCTTGCGGCCGCCCGTCGAGGAGGAAGGCTCCCCCTTCTTCTTGTCACCAAGGCTGGGATCCCACTGCTCCCGAGTTAGGAGCAGCTTCCCGCCGGTGGTGACGGGCCCCGAGGGGGGCTGTGGCTCGTCGGTGTCGACGACCTTGAGTCGACCTATCGCCTCCTCGATCGTCATCGTGGAGAGGTCCAGCAACGACTCGATCGAGCGAGCCATCTGCTTGTACTTCTCGGGAATGCACCGAAAAAGCTTCTCGACAGCTCTCTCCTCGGTGTAGGTGGCATCGCCAAACTTCACCATCTTCTGCAGCAGAGTGTTGAGACGGAGAGCAAAGTCATCAACGTCCTCACCTGGCTTGAAGCCCAGGTTCTCCCACTCCTTACGAAGTGCCTGCAGGGTGGACTTGCGAGCACGGTCGCTGCCGATGCGTGCTGCGGCGATGGCGTCCCAAGCCTCCTTGGCAGTCCGCTTGTTGGAAAGCGAGAACTGCATCTCGGGCGGGACTGCGGCGATGAGGGTGTCCAGCGCCCGTCGATCCTCTAGGTGGTCGACGTTGCTGTCCTGGACTGCCTCCCACATGCGCCGCACCTGGAGCCTGACCTTCATGATCCCGGCCCACTCGACGTAGTTGGTTTTAGTGAGGGTAGGCCACCCAACACTGGAACCAACATCCCTGACCACAGTCCGGACCTCGTAGAGGCCGCGGTCCTGGTCGTTGCAGCCGCCGTCGCGGTGCGCGCCTCCACCTGGAGCGCGGGCGTGCTCGGCTGCCCACTGCGCCGTCCGCTCCTGCGCCACTTTGGCGCGATCTGCGTCGGCGCCGTCGTCCGCAGGCGCGGAGCTGCTGGAGCTGCCGGGGCTGCCGCGGAGTGCCTTGGCATCCGCCGTAGCCTCACGGGCTGCTTCTGCTGCTGCTGCTGCTTCTACCTCCGCCCTGGCTGCTTCTACCTCCGCTCTGGCTGCTGCCAGCTCCGCTGCAGCCAGCCTCGACACTCTTGCCGCCGCAGCAGCCGCTGCTACAGCCGCTCGCTCACGCTCCTCTGCCACGGCGCGCTCGGCCTCTTGCCAGCGCCGCATGCTCGAGGTAGCCGTGTGCTGAGAGCGACCTGCAGACATGGCTCGCTGCAGGGGGGCTGTTGCGTGAAGAGGAGGCTGATGAAGACGAGCTGCTGCTCGACAGTCCGGAGGGAGGAAGGTAACCAGAGGCAGACGAAGCAGCTGCTGCTACCGACTTGGGCTGCTCACAGGAAATGCTCAGGGTGCAAGTTAACGAGGCTCTGATACCACTTGTTAGACCTTTCAGCCTGAGCATTGATAGTTGTGGATGACACTAGGAGAGTTGGGACAATTTTCGTTGGTTTATTTCTCACACAATGCCATACCAACCCGAGGGGTTGGGGATACATATTTATAGGCTGCTAGCCAGCCAAGGCATATGCTAAGATGCTGCCAAGATGCCAGTCTAAGATGCTAGTCTAAGATGCTAGTCTAAGATGCTAACTGACAGTCCTTGATGGTCAAGAACAGAACTCTATCCTAACAGCCAGTCCTTGATGGTCCAGGACTTTATCCTCCTAACTGCCACAAGGACCATGTGCTGCAGCCCCACAAGGACCCTAGTACACAGACTTATCCATCATGCTAGTCTAAGATGCTAACTGACAGTCCTTGATGGTCAAGAACAGAACTCTATCCTAACAGCCAGTCCTTGATGGTCCAGGACTTTATCCTCCTAACTGCCACAAGGACCATGTGCTGCAGCCCCACAAGGACCCTAGTACACAGACTTATCCATCAATTGCAAGAGAGACGGGCATGACATCTCAGTGTGTTTCAAGTTGCAGAACAAGGAAAAGAGGAAAGGTAACAAACAAGGTGAAAATTCTGCTAACGTTGCTTGTGATGATAGTTCCGATGATGCTCTTGTCGTTATTGCTGGATGTGCTGAGACCAATGATGAGTGGGTACTTGACACTGCATGCGCTTTTCATATGTGTCCACATAGCGATTGGTTTAATACTTTTGATTCCACTACTTCTGGTTCCATTTTGGGTTTTGATAATTCACCATGCAAGATTGAAGGCATATGTTCCATTCGAATCAAGATGTTTGATGGCACAATCAGAACTTTGACAGATGTTTGGTATATTCCGAAGATGAAGAGAAATCTTATTTCTATGAGTGCCCTTATTGCAAAGGGGTACAAATATTCAGGTGGAGATAGTGTTTTGAAGGTCACCAAAGGCTCCCTTGTTGTGATGAAAGATGACTTAAGTTCAACCAATGGTCTTTATTACCTTCGAGGTTCTACCGTTTCAGGTAACGCTACTCCAGTTGTTTCAAAGAGTTCTGATTGTGATGCTGCTAACCTTTGGCGTATGCGTCTGGGACATATGAGTGAACTTGGTTTAGCAGAGTTAAATAAGAAAGGTCTTGATGGATATGAACTTGGTAAATTAAAATTTTGTGAGCATTGTATCTTCGGCAAACACAAGATGGTGAAGTTCAACACTTCGACTCATACAACTGAAGGTATTCTTGATTATGTTCATTTTGATTTATAGGGACCATCTCGCAGAAAGTCACTAGGTGGTGCTAATTAAATGATGACTATTATTGATGATTATTCAAGAAAAATTTGGCCTTATTTCTTGAAGCATAAACATGAAGCAATCTCAGCTTTTAAGGAGTGAAAGATTATGATTGAGAGACAAACTGAAAAGAAGGTAAAAATACTTCACACTGATAATGGTATGGAATTCTGTTCTAAGCAATTTAAGAATTATTGCAAGTCTGAAGGCATTGTCAGACATTACACCGTTCCATATACTCCTCAACAAAACGGTGTTGCTAAGCGTATGAACAAGACCATTATTTCCAAAGCCCGTTGCATGTTGTCCAATGCAGGTTTGCATAGGCGTTTTTGGGTTGAGGCCGCTTCCACTGCTTGTTATCTCATTAACCGTTCACCATCTATTGCTCTTAATAAGAAAACTCCAATTGAGGTATGGTCGGGTACCTGCTGATTATTCACAGTTGGGAGTTTTTGGTTGCACTGCTTATGCTCATGTTGATAATGGAAAATTGGAGCCTAGGGCTGTTAAGTGCATCTTTCTTGGTTATAATTCTGGTGTTAAAGGTTTTAAATTGTGGAATCCTGAAACCCAGAAGGTTGTTATTAGCAGAAATTTATCTTCAATGAAACTGCTATGTTACATGATGTTCCATCTACTACTATTCTTCTTGAGAGTGAACAGCGGCCTACTGTTCAGGTGGAGCATGTTATTGATTCAGGTGATAGGTCTGGTACGGAAAATGTTGATGCACATGTTGATCCCGTCGTTGATGATGAGCATGTCACTCCCACTCCAAATCAGCCTATTGTTCCACTCAATTGGAATCTCGCACGTGACAGAGTTAGGCGGGGTACTAATAAACCTGACAGGTTACTTGAAGAGTGCAATATTGTTTCTTTTGCTTTATCTGTTGCAGAAGAAACTGAAGGTAATTCTAAACCTTCTTCATATTCCGAGGTTATTATTTCTGGTGATAGTAATAAGTGGATGACTGCTATGCATGATGAGATGAAATCACTTGAAAAGAATGGCACTTGGGATTTAGTAAGATTACCTAGAGAGAAGAAATCTATTCGTTGCAAGTGGGTTTTCAAGAGGAAAGAAGGTTTTCTCCTAATGATGAGACAAGATATAAAGCAAGGTTAGTTGCTAAAGGTTATAGTTAGATTCCAGGTATTGAGTATAATGAAGTCTTTTCTCCTGTTGTGAAGCATAGCTCTGTTCACACTTTACTCAGTATTGTTGCCATGCATGATTTTGAGCTTGGACAATTGAATGTTAAAACTGCATTTTTACATGGAGAATTAGAAGAGGATATTTATATGGAACAACCTGAAGGTTTTGTTATTCCTGGAAAAGAAAAGCTCGTCTGTAAGTTACATAAATCTCTGTATGGATTGAAGCAATCTCCTAGACAGTGGTACAAGAGATTTGACACCTTTATACTCTCTCAAGGTTTCAAAAGGTCTAATTATGATAGTTGTGTTTATTTGAAAACTGTTAGTGGTTCAGCTATTTATTTGCTCCTTTATGTTGATGATATGCTAATTGCTGCAAAGAGTATGTCAGATATTGATGAACTAAAGAAGCAATTGAGTAATAAATTTGAGATGAAGGATTTGGGTGCAGCAAAGAAAATACTTGGCATGGAAATATCCAGAGATAGACCGTCTGGAAAAGTGTATCTCAGTCAGAAGGGATATATTGATAAAGTTCTTCGTCGTTTTAATATGCACAATGCCAAGCCAGTAAGTACTCCATTAGCCGCACACTTCAAATTATCATCAGCTTATGTCCTAAGTCAGATGCAGATATTGAGTACATGTCTAGAGTTCCCTATTCGAGTGCAGTTGGTTCGCTTATGCATGCCATGGTTTGTTCTCGTCCGGATTTATCATATGCATTGAGTGTTGTCAGTATATACATGGCTAATCCTCGAAAAGAGCATTGAAAAGCAGTTCAGTGGATTTTTAGATACCTGCGAGGTACTTCTAATGCTTATTTACAATTTGGGAAAACTGGAGATGGACTTGTTGGTTTTATTTATTCTGATTTTGCTGGTGATTTGGACAAGAGAAGATCACTCACAGGTTATGTTTTCACCATTGGTGGTTGTGCTGTGAGTTGGAGAGCAACTTCGCAGTCTATTGTGGCTTGTTCCACTACTGATGCCGAGTATATGGCAATTTCTAAGGCATGCAAAGAAGCTATCTGGTTGAGAGGTTTGTACACTGAGCTTTGTGGAGATTCATCTTGCCCTACCATATTTTCTGACAGTCAAAGTGCTATATATCTTATAAAGAATCCAATGTATCATGAGAGGACAAAGCACATTGATGTCAGATTTCACTATATTCGAGATGTTGTTGCTGAAGGCAATTTGAAGGTATGCAAGATAAGTACTCATGATAATCTTGCAGATATGATGACAAAGCCAGTTCCTACCAATAAGTTTGAGCTTTGCTCAGGCTTAGTTGGTACTTCTCACTAGTCCGATGGACTTTGACGCACAAGGTGTTTATGCTGATTTGGATGGAGTTATTTACTTTTTCGACTACTGGAGGGAATTTGGCTAAGGTGGAGATTGTTAAATTGTGATCCAAATTCTACCGAATTGAACTAGACGTAGTACATACGGTGTGGGCCTTTGCGTTGACATCGACACATATGAGTACAACTCGTTTACTTGTCCTCCAAGGACTCTTATGTATTGCCCTCATATATACCCCATGTAGTCGCACCTAAGAAGGCATGTCATCTCGTGCTTGTAATACTCCTCCTCATAGTAATTGCACCTTCGTGCGTCCGTGGTTTTCTCCCGCAAGGGTTTCCACGTAAAAATTTATGTGCTCTCGTGTCTCGTTTATTCTCGTTTTATCTAACAGGCTGCCCCATTATGGACTTGCCTATCACCTACCTTGGCATCACGTTGACGATCAGGCGCCCCTACGCAGCTCAGCTTCAGCCCGTGGTCAACAAAACCGCTAGCATGCTCCCTGGGTGGAAGGCACGGCTCATGAACAAGGCCAACCATCTCGCGTTCGTAAAGGTCGTGCTCAGCACAATCCCTCTCGTGCTAGTGCCTACGAAGAGGATCATCAAGGCACTTGAAAAAATCCAAAGAGGAATTCTCTAGGCTGGACGCGCAGAAGCCAATGGTGGCGACTGCCACATTAATTGGCGGCGCGTCTCACAGTCGATCTCGCTTGGAGGACTCGGCGTCCACGACCTCGAGCGCACCGGCCTCGTGCTCCGCACGCGTTGGCTATGGTTAAGCCGCACCGACAGCACCAAAGATTGGAGTGGTCTTAACCTGCAGTTTTCCGCCGACGAGCGCGCCTACTTCTTTGCTTCCACCACCATGCAGATCGGCAACGGTCAGCAGGCCATGTTCTAAGAGGACAGCCGGATTCAAGGTCGTCCGGTCTGTGAGATAGCGCCACTGCTATACTCCTACATCCCCAAACGCCGCGGCAAGCTGCGGACGGCCTTCAGTCTAACCACTGGGCCTGGGCGCACGACATCAAGGGCACCATTGGCATCCAGGAAATCGGCAACCTGCAGCTATGGCACATGATCGAGCATATGACACTCTCCGTCGAGCCGGATTGCCTCTTCTGGAAGTGGAGCTCGAAGGGCACCTACACCGTGAAGTCTGCCTACCTCGCCACGCTCCACGGCTCGACCACCTGCGATGCCTGGAAGCTTACATGGAAGTGTTGGGTACCGCCGCGTGTCCGGTTCTTCCACTGGCTCGCCCATCTTGATCTATGTTGGACCGCTGACCGCCTCGCCCGCCACGGCCTGCAGCACCCCGCGCGCTGCCCACTTGGCGACCAGGCGTCAGAGACCATCCAACATCTCCTCCTCGCCTGCCCCTTCTCTCGGCAAGTATGGTACGAGGCACTAAGCTGGTTGAGGATACCCTGCAACCCGCCTGACAGCGTGTCGTCGATCAACTCCTGGTAGCTCTCAGCGTGGCAACTCATGCCCAAGCCGATGCACAAAAGCTTCACCTCCTCGACCCTGCTCATACCATGGATGCTTTGGAAGCATCGTAGCGACTGTGTCTTCGACAGAGTCCACCCCTCAGTAGCTGCACTGATGACTAAGATCAAGGACAAGGGGGCCCTCTGGGCCAGAGACGGAGCGCTAGGGCTTAGAGCTCTCACCCCCCCAGACCTGGGATGTTCACTTGATTTCGCACCTTCGCATTCTATATTTGCCTCCTATAGGAGGATTGTAACTCAAACCCTTTCCTTTTTCAATGAAATGAAACGCAAAGGTCTTTTGTGTTCTCTCGAAAAAAACAGTTCTTTCTAAAGTTATTTCGACTACTGGAAAGTGTCACAAATCTAGTTGTGCAATAACAATAAACACAATGGGGCCCTAGAAGTGCAAAGTACTTTTTGCAGATGTAGGTACACATATTAGTATGTAACCAAACGCAAGTATACAATAGTTGAATTAGACTCCATATACCTGTAGACACGGGAGTATTCTGCGCAGCTGTAGGAGGTGGATACACATTATTACATAGCTGAATATGAAGAAAAGAATTCAGATCATGATCATGTGAAGACAATGATAATAATTTTTTAAATCATCAGAAATGGACAACTTACGAATAACTAGATAGTGTTCCTTGGTATGTTTCATTTACACGACGAGATTTAGCCCAATGCTTCACAATGAAAGCTAATTGCCGTAACCTTTGATCTATTTGTGCATAGTCTCTCAGAAGTTTTGTGTTAACAACTGCTAAAAGATTGTTGACACATATATCACAGGAAAGGCCTGTATCCGGATCCATAAGCTTCACTATTGGGACCCTTGCTCGAGTTAATGCCTGCAAAATTTGATTGAAGTAAATCAGAAGTTTGGCAAAAAATCAAATTATATACCCATACTGAAGAGGTCCTCGAAAATGAAAATTGACTGGATATAATGAATACAAATATATGACCAATAGCTAACATACAGAGACCATCCGTGAGATTGTTGTATGCATAGTTCATAATGGAATCAAATTACATGCTTAATGATACTGCAAGTTGATCAGAACATTATCCATATTTTCATCAACTCAAAATATCTCTGATCCATCATAATACAACATGAGGATATGCTTATCTCGCCTGAATATTCTGGAGATTGCCAGCTTGAAGGATGTCCGCCAGTTTCAGTATAATATCAACCTTGCTCATTTCCTTGTCATCAATAGAGAGGCAAAGATCAATATCACTATTTGAGAAACCAAACGAATTAGCACACGATCCATAGAGGTAAAGTTTTGAATTTGGCCATTCCTTGTTTATTAGTCTGCTCAGAGTTATTACCAACTGATTCTGCTTCGCAATTTCCTCTTCTGAGGGCACCAATGAGTCAAAGATTGACAAGAAATTAGGTGTAAATTGATCTATGTCATACCGACATGCCCTGACTCTCCTCTGAAATCTTACTCGTTGACTTGATACATGATGTCCTCTAGAAGAGTCTGATCTGAAGTCCTGCAAGATATAAAAGCATAACTCAAGGGTTTATCACAAACTTTGTAGAAAATCAATTCTGAATCCTTTGGCAACTGGCAAGTTCTTGACAACATAACTGGGAAAACGGCTACAAATAACAATTCGCTCATAATTGAAGTAAAAATAACAGAAGGACGATTGCTTGTCTGCTCTTCTGCACATTGTTCGCGCCCAAGTACTAACTTCAAATAATAGGTTACAAAAAGTGGCTTTTGTGTTGTGCAAAATGACGTAAGTAGCTAGGCGCTCCTTTGTTTGTGTTGTAAGCATCGTTTTAGATCTTCGATCCTAGCACTGTGCCAAAATCTTGTAACAATTTGCCTCCTGGCATTAGTGTGATACTGGTATATTGTGTATCTTTCACCCACACATATGCAAATCAGATACATCTGAACAGTGTACATGTGCCATTCATTAGGGTTTGAGCATCACAGTATGAGTATGAACTTGATCTCAGCTCTACCAAAGCTCAAAAAGATAGACTAGAGCTCCACTTAATTGAACTCGTTAATAGGTCTATCTCTATGTACATTAACTAGTCTATTTGATGAGGACATCCCTACCACTGTTACACACATAGCCCCTACTGCTACACAAGGTAGACCAATTACTAGTGCCCGCGCATGATAATTAAATTATAAGGTACTTTTGTTTCTTGGAACTACTTCTAATGTTCATGAGAATATGATGCTGCCTAAATTAGATACTTTTGTTTTGCTTAAGAATGAAGGGCCTAGCATGGACAAGAAGGATGAACATTGGAGTATGATCAAGCATGGAGATGAAGGCGTGAGCAGGGAACAAGAATGGAGCTTCTAGTGGTGGTTACAAGACTTTGAAGCTTCCATGATGATATATAAGGACTTGGACGAAATAAACAAGATGTCACTTCGTCCAAGTCATCATATGTCACCATGGAAGCATGTAATTTAAAATACCATAATGTAGGCTGTTTTTAGAGTCTGTATGGGTAGGGGAAACGACTTAGGATGGAGTTTAGTCCCACCTTCCCAAGGGAGGATGAAATTCCCCCTGTCCCCCTATAAATACAGCCCTTAAGGCGTCGTTTAGACTGGGGTTTTGTTTAGTTAAAAGTTAGCCATAGTTACAGCGTTGCGTACTTCTCTCATGTCCAACGACCAGACCAAAACCGCTTACGGAACGCCAACTTTCATCAATAAAATTTCATCTTTATTTGCAATGTCCATATTGCACATCTTAGTTCTTGCTTGTTCTTTGATTGCTTGCAAGGATTAAAGCCAGGCTGATCGTGCTCCGATGTGGTCAATAACCTCTTGAAGTTGGTTTAGCGATTGCTAAGGAGCAACGTCGTCGCACGTTGTAGTTGGATCGTCAAAGTCGGCTCCACCAAAATCAATAGCTACCATCTCATCGAAAGATTAGAACACCCTTGCGCCTATTAGGTGGTATCACTATTAAATACATGGGCTTGGTTCAACTGAGCTTTGGAACCGATAGTGGTATACTCGTATTTGTTCATCCATGATCCTATATGATACACAGTTAAGTTCGATCACGCTCAATCTCAGTCCCAACTCGTGAAGTTTTAACCATGCGCCCTCATAGTTTGTCAACCAAGCTTCCTTTGTATCATAAAACTTGATATTTAGTTTTCTTAAACAATACAGGCATATATAAAAGCAGATGAATAAACAAATCGAATAGAAATTATTATTTATTAGTTAACTATCTTCCCCATTATAACCTGGTAGTTAGTTTTCTTAGATAACACTCAGTTATTAAGGAAAGATTAATCTTGTTAATCCTATTGAAAAAGACGGAGAGACAAACAATTGTAGTCAATTAATCTACTCCCTCCATCACATAATATAACGGTGTTTTTCAATAGGGGAAGCATATTTGGGTAGACAAGACTTGGCGTACAAGGAAGGAAATAGACTAATATGGACTCCTAGACCAATACTATACTCCTTAACACCTCCCACATGTCTTGTCTACCCAAATATGCTTCGCCTATGAAGCACGTAACACACCGTACAATGACCTAAACCCAAACCCATGTTCAGTTTGATATACTCACGCGCTTCCCCTAGCCCAGCCCCCACCAGCCCCGCCGACGGCGAATCCCCGCCGGTAGCCCTCCTCCTCAGCCCCTCCCCCACACCACCCATGGCGTCCCCTCGCGGCAGCTCCGACGACCTCGACCTCGGTTCCGCCGGCTCGCGGCGCTGGCTGGAGTCTGACAGCGAGTCTTCCTCGCGGTCCTAC
>NC_041380.1:249211169-249265345 GCF_002162155.2 Triticum dicoccoides | reverse complement strand
GCGCCCAACGCGCGCGCCCCTGCGGCCACTCACCTCGGCTCCCGCAGCGAAGTCCACGCCAACGGCGGCGTGGAAATCGACGCCAACGGATTTCGGACCCCCTGCCGCAGGAACCGCTGTCGTGGAGCGCCTTGCTCGCCGCGGGCTGCAACACCCTGCACGATGCCCCCTCTGCGACCAGGCACCTGAAACCATGCACCATCTCATCATCGCCCGACAGGCCTGGCACGAGGCACTGTGCTGGCTGCGGATCCCGTGTGCCCCAATCGGCACAACAATCCGCCCCAACGCCCATGCGCAAGGGCCTAGGTACCATGACCCTCCTCGTCCCCTGGATGATATGGAAGCACCGCAACGACTGCGTCTTCAACAGAGCGCGCCCATCAGTGAACGCCCTGCTAACGAAGATCAAGGAAGAGGCCTCCCTTTGGGCAAGCGCGGGCGCGCTAGGGCTCAGAGCCATTACCCCCCAGACATGGGATGTCCATTAATTCGAAAACTGTATCCGCCTCCTAGGAGGAATGTAACTACAACTCTCTCTTTACAATGAAATGAAACGCACGCTCTCATGCATTCGAAAAAAAGACCATGTTCCTGGCTTCCCTAACCCGACTTGATTTGAATATAATATCAATCTATGGAAGGACCTAAGTTTATTTTTGTGGATACAAGCCGATTTAGTGTAGTAATCAAGAAACGGTTTTAGAATGTGAAGAACAGCTTTCGAGTGTGAAGTGCACAAAACTTCACATTTACATAAGCCTTTCTGTATGGTACGCGTGTAATAGTTTCTTCACTACATGTCATTCCTTCGTTTATTTAAAAATGTAGTCAACTAGGTGTATCAATAACCATGGTATTCACCATGAAGGCCCTTCAATCTCCACAGCTGAATGATGAAATTACAACCCAAAAAGAGTTGGACAGTGGTATTAACTTGTGACCTAACTTGTGATCTGTGACAAGATGGTCCATAGTGGGTTTATATCTATTATTAAAGCTCAACCTGTACGTCGTTTCGTCCCCTCATCCCACCCCCATCACACAACATCCTGCTCCCACCGATTTTTTTTAAACCAATACTCCTCCCCACCCATTTCCTGTTTCTTTTTCTTTTACTCGATCCCAGTTTTATCTTTTTCATCACGTCGTGCCCTAAGCACCCTGCCTCTCTCACTCAAACTAATCTAACCCCCGAACTCCACTCATTCCCCATCTCTCTGCCATGGAGGCTTGTGCAGGTTAAGTTGTTCTGTTCTTCGGCTTGAGAAATGCCATAGCGTAACCAAAGTCTTTCACCTTTTGTGGCAGACTACAAAGGGTTAATTCGGCAAGTAGAATGCAGAACGTGGCATATGATCAAGTGCCTAACTTACAATGTTCGTACGCATCGCAGTTTAGACTGTTCATAACTCGAACTAGAACTGATGTTCGCACTTTGATTGTTCTGGTGGTGAACTGTGGCTGGCATCCTACTGTTCTAAAGGATATCCTACGGTGCCGGGGCAGCGGCAATACCGGCTGGACCATGCAGCCAATGGTATTATTTCATATTTCAATGGTATCGAATCAAATACATGGCTCGACTTCCCGACATTCCAATGGTATCGTTTCATATTTCGAATCAGTTCTTATTTGTGATCTGTTACTTCTAATTAGTACCATCTGTTTTTGGATTACAACAACCGATCTACTCCCTCTGTCCCATAATATAAGAACGTTTTTGGCACTACACTAGTGTCAAAAACGTTCTTATATTATGGGACGGAGGGAGTATGTCATAGCCCTTGTGATATTTTCTCAGGAAAATGGACGTACTGTTTTCAAGTCAAGTTACATGATTCAGTTTAATCATCTTTGAATATTTGATGATTTTCTGAACCTCTTTGAAGTTAGCATGGCTTCTGTGTTCACACCTTCTGAACTGTTGTATTGTTTGCATATAGCCAAACACTGACAAGCATTTGTATTTGTACCAGATAATTTGCACTGAATTTGTTCCACCCTAATGACAAACGGAGTTACATGTGCCCAAAAGAAAGCATACAATGTTGAATATTTACTTGTGTGGTTTGGAGCATGAGAAGATAAAACCAAACATACTTGTTATGTCGTTGTGTCCTTATTTTCTTGACTCCATAATATGAGTTACTGGATTATGATGTCCACATATACTCTGCATCTTAATGATCTAACCACCCATTACTTATTGTAGACCAGGTAAGAAATTACTTATAAGTCGTGGGCTTGGTCTGTTTCATGAATTCAACTTTACAAATTTCTGGAGATTATTTCAGTCCCTGTTTATCAAAAAGTCCTACACTTTGTTATTTGAAATCTATCATAAGGTGATGATAATCATTTTGATTGAAGACATTTATGCATTTCATAATTTTGATTCAAACATCTACTGAGCATGTAAACATTTTGAGTTTTCTGATTCTATAGTAAGAGATAGTCGATGAGACCGATGAATATGCTGACGTTCATAAAAAATATGCCCCACCTTTGTAGTAACTACATGCTACGAGATGCATTCTTCAACTTCAGGTGTGTATATTATATTTATGTAACAATTTTGAGTTTTCTGAGTCTATAGGAAGAGATAGTGGATGAGACGATGAATATGTTGATGTTCATAAAAAGTATGCCTCATCTTTATAGTAACTACTTGCTACGAGCTGCATTCTTCAACTTGAGCTGAGTATATTATATGCACAAAAATGGACCATGTTCCTTGGAGAATCCAGGTAGCTGTTGCTGCTACGTCATCAGTAATAGCAAGGCCATTGCCACCTACGAATATATATGAAACAAAATGGTGGTACGGTCCCCTTAGTTTGCTGCATTCCTCCTGTGAAATTCTTTTCTATACACCAAAGTTTGTGTAACTTTTGAAGACATATTTTTCATGTGTACTTTCCCTAAACATAAAAGGCTAGCATGTGTATTTGTAAGGGACACAAAATCTGATACCTTAAGTCATGTGATCAAAGTACCTTATGCCCAAATCATTATACATTTGAAAACTATCTGCTGTTTCAAAATTGATAACGGTGTCAATCTTGGATAGGGGAGGCCGGGGTAGTGGTTGAAGGAGGTAGAGGAAAAGCGATTTAACAGTGAAAACAAGTCAGACAATGATGACTTGTGCGCATGAGAACGATGTATGTTTGAAATCATTGCTACGGAATCAATTGGAATTTATGCCCCCGTTGCAATCCATGGGCAGTTAACTAGTACTAGGTACTAAACATCCAATTGCATCCAATTTAAACAGCAGGTATACCAAGATGGCGAATCAATTGAATGAAGGTGTAAGGGCCAGTTCTTTTGCTGACTTCGAGAATAAGATGCCCCCTACACAGCTTATTCTAGAAGCCCAACTAAATTTATTTATTT
This sequence comes from Triticum dicoccoides, assembly GCF_002162155.2. Taxonomy (NCBI): domain Eukaryota; kingdom Viridiplantae; phylum Streptophyta; class Magnoliopsida; order Poales; family Poaceae; genus Triticum; species Triticum dicoccoides. The sequence continues at coordinate 249,261,943 of NC_041380.1, read as the reverse complement.
AGAAGTCTAGTAGTTAAGACTTGATTAGTAGGCTTTTAAAAAGAAATTTTTGGTTGGGTAGGGGGCTGCTTATTCTTCTGGAAACCCAAAAAAAACAGCAAAAGAACTGACCCTAAAATGCATTCACCATGCTTCATCCTGCTTGTGCCTCTCCATCTTTTTGCCCTCCTTTTACATCCGTGTGCAAAATAACAACAAGCACTTGCAGAATTTCAAAGCATGCCTACTTTTATATAAGATGAGGAACACTAGATGAGAAGAAAGAAAAACACATGCCAGATCTGTTTGGCTACTTCTAGATGCTTCCACTCTAGTGTAGTATTTCTTTTGTTTTCTTTACCCTACCCGCTGTTTATAGAGTTCTCTAGTTATAAGTAGTTGTGAGATGTTTTCTAGAGTGTTCCAGCTATAAGTAGAAGTATGTGAAGGCTTCCCAAAGCCCTATAAATAGAGGTCTTCACCTCTACTTTGTAAACCAGACGATGTACCCACTACCTATAATAGAACTTGTTGTTCTTATCTAAGATCTTGGAGTAGATCTTGGATTCTAGGAGTTCTGGATTGAACTCTTGCTGTCATATCGGCCTACATTCGCCTCTAGAGCGATATCTAGCGCAGCACGTTGAAGTTATTCCTTCAACACTTGTGCTGTACACATTGTAGCAGCAAAGTGGAGTTGCTCCTCCACAACCTTTGTGCTGCTTCAGGTGGTATCAGAGCCTCGTTGACCCATACTAGTTCTTGCTGTCCTCTTCGGGAGCAAGCTGCAGCAAGCAATGGAGCAATTGGAGAAAAGGATGGATGCTGCAGAACAACAAATCAAAGAGCTGCGTGAAGATCTTAATCGGAGATTTGATCAGCTAGTTGAGATGATAAGAAAGGGCGTTCCCCCTGCTACCAATAAAGGAGATTCATCTAAAGAAGAAGAAGATGTTCATCAAAGGAGAGGTAATCTTGGAGCAAGACCGCCACAACAACGTGCTGTTCAACGTGCTTCAAGAAGGCCAATTTATGTTGAAACTTCTGAAGGTGAAGAATATGATGAAGCCCTTGAAGAAGTTGATCTCTATGCATATCGGAGAGTACCCAACCCTACATATGCAAGGGATGCATACAAGGTGAAAGCTGAGATCCCAACTTTTAATGGAAATGTTGATATTGAAGGGTGCCTAGATTGGTTATATGAAGTGGAGACTTTCTTTGAGGTCATCGAGGTTCCGGAAGATCGTAGAGTTCCTTTGGTCCCATACAAGCTGAAAGGAGGAGCCAGTGCATGGTGGCATCGCGTTCAAGAAGAGCGCAGGCTGAGAGGAGAACCTCGTGTGAGAACTTGGCGGCAAATGAAAAGTCTCTTGAAAGGGAGATTTTTGCCTGCTGATTATGACCAGATCCTATTTATCCAATTTCAAAATTGTGCTCAAGGAAATAGGACTGTTTCAGATTACACGGAGGAGTTTCTAAGGCTACAAGTGAGGTGCAACCTTGCTGAAACTGAAGATCAACAAGTTGCAAGGTACATCAATGGTCTCAATGATGCTATTCAAGATCGATTGATGATGCAACAAATCTGGCCCGTTGATCAAGCACAAGCTCTAAAGGCCGAGAGGTTTGTGAGGACAAGAAAGGCAACTAAAGCTCCATATCCTCCATATCCTCATACCGAAGGCTCGTCTAGGAGTCAGCCTAATAGAGTGGAAGAAAAGACGGCTCCACCAAAGGCAAAACGACCCATCCAGAAGCAAACTAGAGGCAAGGGCAAGTCCAATGAAGGCCCAAAATGCTATAAATGTGGTGAAGAGGGACACATATCTAGCGGCTGCCCACTAAGGAAATTTGTGTTATAACACAACTATCCATGATGGTGAAGGCGATGAGGAGGAATACGAATCTGAAGATGTAGAGGGACAAGAGGTTTGTCAAGAAGAAGGTGAAGAGTGGTGTGTGTGATTCAGCGTCTCCTATGTTCCACACCACAACCTGACGACACACAAAGGAAGAAAATATTTGAGAGCAAATGCACAGTGAATGGCAAGGTATGCAAGTTAGTGATTGATAGTTGCAGCTGCGAGAATCTTATCTCCCAGAAGTTGGTGAGCCATTTAAAGCTTGATACTCATGATCATCCAAACCCCTACACTATTGGGTGGATCAAGAAAGGAGTGAATATGAGGATCACCAAACAATGCAACCTGCCACTTTCTTTGGGCAAGCATTATCGCTCAAATGTGTTGTGTGACGTAGTTGATATGGACGCTAGCCATGTTCTTCTTGGGAGACCTTGGCAATTTGATGTGGATACTACACACGAGGGCAAGGAGAACTCTTACTCTTTCATTTGGAACAAGAGAAAGATCATTATCTTACCAAACAAAACCGAAGGTAATACCTCTAAGGAGGAGGGGAAACCTATGTTAACTATCTCCCATACCTCTCATGAGTTCATGGAAGACTTGAAGGAGGCAGATTTGTGTGCTGCACTTGTTGTGAAGGGAGAAGAGCACCTGACTGTTGAAATTCCAGCAAAGGTATGTGGTTTATTGGCAGAATTTCAGAACATACTTGGAGAGCCACAAGGCTTGCCACCCATGAGAGGAATTCAACATAGAATTGACTTAATTCCGGGAGCAAGTCTTCCTAATCTTCCACACTATCGAATGAGCCCAAAAGAGCATGATATATTGAAGGAGAAAGTGGAGGAATTGCTGCAAAAGGGGCACATTCGAGAAAGCATTAGCCCATGTGTTGTACCAGCCCTGCTCGCGCCAAAGAAAGATGGATCTTGGCGCATGTGTACAGACAGTAGAGCCATTAACAAGATCACCATAAGGTATAGATTCCCGATTCCCCGTCTGGATGATATGTTGGATCAACTTAGTGGAGCAAGAGTGTTCACAAAGCTAGATTTAAGAAGCGGATATCATCAAATCCGTATCAGACCCGGCGATGAATGGAAAACCGCCTTCAAGACAAAGGAAGGGTTGTTTGAATGGCTAGTCATGCCATTTGGACTCTCAAATGCACCAAGTACCTTTATGTGCTTAATGAATCAAGTCCTTCGACCCTTCTTGTCCCACTTTGTTATGGTCTATTTCGATGACATCTTGATCTATAGCAAGGATGAGGGCGAACACTTTGATCACATTCGGAAGGTGCTAGAAGTACCAAGGGAAAATGAGCTCTACGTCAACTTGAAGAAATGTGTTTTCCTGCAAACACAGCTCCTTTTCCTAGGATTCGTCATAACATGTGATGGTATTCGTGTTGATGATTCTAAGGTTGAAGCAATCCGAGAATGGCCAACTCCGAAGACCATTTCTGAGGTAAGAAGTTTCCATGGCCTTGCAACTTTCTATAGGCGATTTGTGAAGAATTTCGGCACTATCATGGCACCTATTACCGAGTGTTTGAAGAAAGGAAAGTTCCAATGGACAGAAGCAGCTGAAACTAGTTTCAATAAGATTAAACAAAAACTATCACAAGCTCCTGTCTTGGTGCTACCTGATTTCAACAAGACTTTTCAGTTGGAGTGTGATGCAAGTGGAGTAGGCATTGGAGCTGTCCTATCTCAAGAAAGGAAGCCCATTGCTTTCTTTAGTGAGAAGTTAAGTGAAGCTAGACGGAAATGGAGTACCTATCAGCAAGAATTATATGTCGTTTTCAGAGCGTTGAGAACTTGGGAAGTCTATTTGCTGCCTAAAGAGTTCATTGTTTATAGCGACCATCAATCCTTGAAGCATTTTAGAAATCAAAAGCATGTTGACCGCATGCTAGCAAGATGGGCAGCATACCTGGAGAGGTTTAACTATCTCATCGTGCATAAATCTGGAATAACTAACAGAGTGGCTGATGCTTTGAGTCGTCGTGCATGCCTCTTGACTTCTTTTGAAGCTGAACTTCCGGGCATGGATCAAATAAAGGAGTTGTATGAGGGTGATGAAGACTTTGGCCATGTTTGGGTAAAGCACGCAAGGGGCCAACCATTAGGTGATGACTATTTGGTGCAGGATGGCTATCTCTTCCAAAATGATCGTTTGTGCATCCCAAGGAGTTCTCTGCGTGACAAACTAACTAGAGAACTCCATTCAAGTGATCTTAGTGGCCATGTTGGACGGGACAAGACTATCGCTAACCTAGAAGCTCGCTACTTTTGGCCACAACTAAAGAGAGATGCTGGAAAGTTTGTTCAACAGTGCCCAATATGTCAAGCCTGCAAAGGCCAAGTCCAGAACACAGGGTTATACATGCCTTTGCCTGTTCCTGTTGCTCCATGGGAGGACATCTCTATGGACTTCGTCTTGGGCTTGCCAAGAACAAGGCGAGGAAGTGATGTTGTATTTGTGGTCGTGGATAGATTCTCTAAGATAGCTCATTTCATCCCATGCCGCAAGACAACAGATGCTCATCATGTGGCAAACCTATTCTTTCGAGAAGTGATCAGACTTCATGGAGTTCCAAGGTCCATCATCTCAGACCGTGATAGCAAGTTTCTTGCTGCATTTTGGCTCACTTTGTGGAAGCAATTCAACACTGAATTGAAATTTTCTAGCACTACTCATCCACAAACAGATGGACAAACGGAAGTGGTGAACAAGTTTTTGGGTAATCTGATCTGTTGCATTTGTGGAGAAAGAAAGGGGCAATGGGATTTGGCTTTATCTCTTGCAAAGTTCTCCTACAATAACTCCAAGCATAGATCCACAGGAAGGAGCCCTTTTTCCATTGTTTACACTAAAGTTCCAACACATGTGGTGGACCTGGTGAAGCTACCATCAAGGGGAAACTCAAAATCAGCATTGTCCTTTGCTGATAATTACACCGAGTTATCTGAAGAGATTCGCGGTGCTTTGGAAGCACAAAATTAGAAATATAAACAACTTGTTGATTGCAAAAGGAGGCCAAAATCATTCCAAGTCGGTGATAAGGTGATGGTCTACCTTCGAAAAGAGAGGCTGCCTTTAGGTGTTAAAGGGAAACTTAGGTAGCAAAGGTATGGGCCCTTCTCTATCGTGAGGAAGATAAATGATAATGCTTATGTGATAGATCTTCCAAGTGACATGGGTATCTCCAACACTTTCAATGTTGCGGACTTGACTCTCTACCATCCAGAAGAAGCACTCTATGAAGATAACTCGAGGGCGAGTTCCAAACAACCAGGGGAGAATGACGAGGAACACTAGATGAGAAAAAAGAAAAACACATGCCAAATCTGTTTGGCTACTTCTAGATGCTTCCACTCTAGTATAGTATTTTTGTTTTCTTTACCCTACCCTCTGTTTCTAGAGTTCTCTAGTTATAAGTAGTTGTGAGTAGAGAGATGAATCCTAAATAATGTTTTCTAGAGTGTTCCAGCTATAAGTAGAAGTATGTGAAGGCTTCCCAAAGCCCTATAAATAGAGGTCCTCACCTCTACTTTGTAAACGAGACGATGTACCCACTACCTATAATAGAACTTTATCTAAGATCTTGGAGTAGATCTTGTGCTCTAGGAGTTCTAGATTGAACTCTTGCTGCCATATCGGCCTACATTCGCCTCTAGAGCGATATCTAGCGCAGCACGTTGAAGTTGTTCCTTCAGCACTTGTGTTGTACACATTGTAGCAGCAAAGTGGAGTTGCTCCTCCACAACCTTTGTGCTGCTTCAATATAGAGCAATGACCAGTACTTGATCGGTAATCTCACCTTTTAGAGTTTGTTGTTTACAGTTCGTTGGTTATGGGATAGGCCCCTCTAAACCGGAAGCGAGGGAGTACTTGCTCTAATTAACAGCTGCATCTGTTGGCTATGGGAGAATCGACTTAATCAGGCATTAAATGCAACACAATGAAATAGCTGCACTTAGTATTAACAAAAGCTACTCCCTCCGTTCCAAAATTATTGCTGTGGTTTTAGTTCAATTTGAACTAATACACCACGACAATAATTTTGGAAAGGAGGGAGTACACCTTACGCTGCCTGGAAATATTCAATTTACCTTACTCCTTGAGCCACTGTTCCGCATCACCATGCCCTTGGCCTCATCATTTCCCTCAATCACCATGGTATCCATGAACTGCTCAATTATAGCATCTTCCTCCTTGCTGTCAGCATCCTCTTCCTCTTTCTTTGCAGCAAATCTAACCTCACTGTTCTGGCACGATACCTTGAAATTCCTTGCATCCACTACAACCCGCCCGTGCACTCCATGTTCAAAACCTACTTCCCCAACTCCAACCTCCAAGCCAGTTGCTTCTGCCAGAAATTTCTTACCTCTATCCCCCCTGACATCCATGTCAACTGAACTGCTAGAAGGTGCTGTCACCTGGTGTTTTTCCTTCATTGGCATCTTACCTAACATCTCAAGCACAGTCCCAGCAGAAAGATTCCGCGAGGCATGGCCCTGCCACCTCTGATCACCTTGTGAAATGTCTGCCAAGCAGGTCTCTTGCTGCCGCTGACCTTTGTGTGGTATTCTGGCACCTGTGGATGGATGGATATGATGTTCTCCAATGAGTGTCCTGCCACCTGCAAATTGAAGTATATGCTGATCTCCATGCGGTATCCTTCCAGTAATTCCATGGGCATTTGCACTTGCATTTGCATCAGGTGGCGTCCTTGATAATATGTGATCATGTTGTTGCTGCTGCTGCTCCCTGTACATCATTACAGCAGCTGGACCACGGCTACCTATGATCAATGATGTGCTGCGCTCTTCATGGGGCAGTCTGCCGAGTACTCCCTGGCCACCTGTGAAAGTTGGCATCTCCTGATTTTCACTATTATGTGTTCTACCGAAGCCCTTTGGGTGGTGATAGTTTGGCTCCCTTTGCCGCTCCCTGTTCTGCTGCATTGCACCAAAAACATCATGCACCTCACGACCGGTAGCGGAATGCCACGCCGTGGCAAACTTAGGAGGCGACGGTTTGCCAAATCCAGGAGGCGGCGCCCCTGACCTTGGCTTCTCCGGCCTGTTCCTCGAGACAACATCCACGGATCGGAATCCGCCTCCTACCCGTTCCGCGTAAGGATCCAATGGCTGCGCGATGCGAGGATCGGAGGACCGGAGCTGCGGTTGAGGGGAGGAGGAGGAGGGCCACGCAAAGCCCCCCACGTGCACATACGGAGGGGAGGAAAACATGAGGCCGACGGCGGCGACGGCGGGGTCGACGAAGAAGTTGTTCGGCTCGGCGAGGGGCTGCACGGGGTTTTGCTGCTGTTGCGGGCGTGGAGAAGGGTTTTGGAGGAGACGGAGGAGGAGGCCACCGTCGAGGGATGCCGACGCCGAGGGCTCAAGCTTAGCGTCGGACGGGGAGGTTGACGGACGGGGCGCGCGGCCGCCACCGCCCGAAGAGGCGTCGGCCATTGGGAAAGGTGGGGAGGGGTTGGTGCGCCCCGATGTCTTTCCTGGGTTGTTGTTAGGGCATCTTCAAGTTGGTAGGCTGGTCACAGTGCTAACTTATGTGTTGTGTGATGCATCATTTCATTTATTAGGTTATAAATTTATTTATTTTTAATATTAGAAGAACACTCGTGCGTTGCAACGAGGTCACATTAACTTTAAAAATTTAATATCAATTATGTTAATATTACATTTAATATTATCATACATATTAAGTGACATTGATGATATTTTTTACCATCAAATTCTCACACCCACACCCTCTCCCTCCCTCTTCCTCACTCTCTCTCCCTTTCCCCCTCACTCGGAAGGTGGGACGAAAATAAATCTGGAACGGAGACTACCAACTGAGACATTAGGAGTAGAGATTATTTAGTTAATAAGAATAAATAGAAAACGGTGTTAAAAAGGAGAAACATATTAGAATATATTGAAGAATCAAAAGGACGATGTAAAAGGGATTCGCCCTGCCTCCCGGGCCTTGCCACCGAACCGGCTCAGCGGTCCAGTCCCCGCATGGTCATCTTCTCCTGTTCCCCGAGCCGCGTCGCTACAGAGCCGGTCTTCCGCCCAACCACCTCACTGGCATCGAAGGGGAATGGATAAGGATGACGCTCTTCCTTCCATGCCCCCATGGCCTCACTCCTCCTCGACGCCCCCTCCCAAATCCACTTCTCCTCCTCTCTCACTCGATCCCGTCGATCTGGACGAAGTCAGACGCCACGGCCACCATGACCGACCCCGTCCACATGGCCATTGCCCTCCCTGCGGGCTAGGAGCTTATCGAGGAGTTCCGAACGCCTTCGCTACTTCGTCTGCGCCAACGAGATCAAGTCCAGCACCCCCGCATCGACGTCGCTGTCGTCTTCCTGAACCTTGGGCCACCATGACATTGTCGTTCGATCCGCGCTGCCCCGAGCTCCCATGTCTTTCCCTAGGGCGCCATTGACACCACCATGATCTCCTCTTGCCTTTCCCCTGTTTCCCCTCTCGTTTGCTCTCGTTGGGTATTTCACCGTGGCCGAGAACCGCCGTCCGCCATGGCCATTGCAGGGGTAGCCACCGAGCTCCTCGGATTGACCCCGTGGCACATGCCCGCTCCTATGCACGCTCATGCCCGAGCCTGCCGCTCGTCTTCCGTGCTCGCGGGGCCACTCCCTCTCCATGCCCACGCCCATGCTACACCACGTTGGTCGCGCCCGCCGCTGCCGTCGTGCTCACCGCAGCCATCGCACCACTGTGCCGCGCGCGACACACACCCTAGCCGCGCGCCACACTCTTATTGGCTACGCTCGCCCCATCTGCTGCCACATATCCCTTCGCTCGCCCCGCTGTCGCGCCCCTGCCTCGCGCCGCCTCCAGTCGTGGCCATCTTCTGCCGGACGCCCCCTCAGCCACGCCGACCGCATCTCTGCCCTCCACTGTTGGCCGCTCGCCTCGCCTGCTGCGTGTTGCTTCCTGCTGTTGTGCGCTGCTCTTCCGCCAGTACGCTGCTGCGCCATGCCCTTGACACCGCCGTGGACAAATGTGGCGGAGGGATTGTTAATGGAGTACGAGAAGGAGGTGGCGGAGAAGGTGTGGAGAGGCAGGAGGTCTGGGGCGGTGTCACCTGGCTGTGGTGGAGGTGTTTATGCGAGAAGAAGCCAGAGTGGAAGGAGAGGTCACAATTGAAAAGAATCACACACAAAAAATCATAACCCGAAGGTCTCAGTTCAAGAAAATGCTAATATCGATGGAGGGGTGATTTCCTTCAATAGGTGGAAAACATACGAAATATTGGTTGTTATCAAGGAAAGGTAAAAATTTAGTGAGGTTAGGATTTTTGAACTGATTTCTATGCAAATGGGGTTTTATTGTTTGGTAACGTGATATCAGTACCTGCCCGTTTGTAACGTGTCTGATTAGGAAAGTTTGCAAATGTTAAGAAACTATTTATTGGAGGAAAGTTGTGACGTGTCTGTTATTTATTTCCTAAAACAAATTTCACTAATAAGAGAAATCGATTGATTTAGATAAGTTAGGAAAGTTAGATTAAAATGTATTATTTGTTTTCTGAAAATCTGTTATTTGTTTCCTAAGACAAATTGAACCAATAAAAGGAATCGATTGATTTGCATAATTTAAGAAAGTTAGATTAAAATGTATTATTTGTTTTCTGAAAATCTGTTATTTGTTTCCTAAGACAAATTAAACCAATAAAAGGAATCGATTGATTTGCATAATTTAAGGAAGTTAGATCCGTGATTTGTTATACATTAGAAAAGTTCTGATTATAATAAAGAGTGGAGAGAAAAATAAACCGATGGACCAGGGTGGGAGGGGTGGTGGGAGGAGAGACGGAAAAAATCAGCGAAAATAAACCGCGGACTAGGGTGAGAGGGGGTGGTGGGAGGAGAGACAAAAAACCCGCGAAAATAAACCGCGGAGACGATTCACCAACTCGTCTATTAGGAGTAGAGATGTGTGATGTTATAGTAACTAGCTATGTTACCACATGACTTTCTTTCTTCATTAATTACATGCCACATCATCCATTTTGCCTAGATAAGTGTGATGTTACCATCTATGTTACTCCCACTGTGGATAGTCTCATACTAGTCTCATGCATATGACACTAGTCTAACTTACTACTTTCATAGTGCAAACTAACATAGTAGTAGTGTCATAGATTGCTTCATTTATTAGTTCATAGACTCATTTTGCCTCGGGAAGCGCTATATTATAGTAACATATTATGTTATCACAAGCACCTCTTTCCTCATTAAATACTTACCACATAAGCAAAATTGTCTTGGGATGTGTTAAGTTACTACCTACGTTACCACCACTATGGCTAGGTTTAGACTAGCCACAATGGAGAGTAACATACACTGGTAACATACACATATCCCTAGACTATGTTACTACCTTCATAGTGGGTAGTAACATAAGTGTGATAACATGCAAAGCTTTATTTATTAGGTTTATAGACTCATATTGCATTGGGACATGCGATGTTACAGTAACTAGTTAAGTTACTCAAACTACCTCTCTTCTCATTAACTCATTGCCACATAAGCAAATTTGCTGAGTTGGACTCGATGTTACTACTGAAGTTACTCCCATTGTGGCTAGTTTTAAAACGTTGTCGAGACACTTTACGCCCTCCATCACCGTTCACTAAATGTTCATGAATCGGTCTATATATCCGAATTTCGTCAAACTAGAAATAAAGTTGATGGAGGTTTCGATCACATGACATACGTGGTAAGCAATACAAACAATTTAAAAGGTTAATGGAGGTTTCAGGGAGCTTGCACTCCAACACCAGCCATCACCGTTCATTAAATGTTTATGGATCGATCCACACATTCGAATTGCGTCAAATTGGAACCAAAGCTGATGGAGGTTTGGAGGAGTTTAGACAGTCGCCATGTTGGACTCCCACACACCCTGCCACAAAAAACCCTCTCTTTGAAGCTCTTTTCCCCTACTTTTGTCCCTCCCCCTTGCTCTGTATCCACCAAGACCATCGTCGCCTCTACACCACTTCGCCCGTCACATAGTTCTTGCCGGACCACCAGTGCTCCACCCAGACGCATTGTACTTCTCCACCGTTGCACCCCCCATGATCCATTCACAACCACCCAGACGCATTGTACTTCCCCGCCGTTGCACCCCCCATGATCCATTCACAACCATCCATTCACAAACCAGGTATCGTCCATCCCCTTCCGACATCATCCATGGTGGACACCACACCCGGCAAGTGCTCGGACAAATGTCAGTAAGGTTTATTTTATTTTTTGACTTTCTCCTTACTTAACATGAACTAAGCATGATGGTGGTGTACTCCGCGAGGGAGGATGATGTAGGGTATGGACCCTATGTGGCCCAATCTTCACGAACTGAAGGTGGATTTGAGAAAGAACACGGGGAAAACATGGAGAAATCAAAGGGAAATACTCTATTGGACAAGATCCACACCAAGTACTCCTCAAATCACAAGCAATACATGAAATGCATCAAGATCCAAGAACAACAAGGGAAATAAAGATACAAGGGTGGGAACCACATCACATTCCAAGTTGTCTTCGTATGCGCCAATCTTGAAGGAGACTTGAACGGTGTGCTCCACTTGTATGGCACCGGAGTCGGTTAGCCATTGGACCTTGTACGAATGAGGGTGCTTCATCTTGACCTATTGTAGTTTGGAACATAGATCTTCACTTGCCAAATTGTGGCAACTTCCTCCGTCGATGATGACTAAGGGAGTCATGGACTAAGGGGTCCTCGGGGCGACGGCCCATTATACCTGGGCCGGACTGGTGGAGCCGTATGGTGACCGGAAACCTGTGAAGCTGTGGTGTGTCCTTCAAGTCAAGGGTAGATGAGATCTCTTTCCCTTTGGTTGCAATCTATCCTCGGTAACTCTAACCCTATCAGTGTCTATATAAACCGAGGGTTGTACTCATTAGGGCCAGATCTATATTCATCACCCCATAGCCTTAGGGTTTAGCTCATGCTGATCTCAAGGTAGATCCACTCTCTAAACTCCATCATATATTCAATACAATCAAGCAGGACGTAGGGTTTTACCTCTTCGAGAGGGCCCAAACCTGGGTAAACACCGTGTCCATCATCCCTTGTTACCCACTGATCTTAGATCCACAGCTCGGGACCCCCTACCCCGAGGTCTGCCGTTTTTGACACCGACATTGGTGCTTTCATTGAGAGTTCCATTGTTAGATCGCTAATGGGATCGATGTCTCGCCTAGTCCTCGGAAAGGACATCAGTTCCATGGATCTCTTCGTCCTTGGACAACTCTTCGCCTTTGGCAGCATCGTGCTGCACGCTGATTCGACCGATCGTCTCGACCAGCGACGGATTCAATTCCGCCATCTGGAATACGTTGCTGACGCGCGCGTGGGGGGGTGGTTTTTACCAGATCCACCACCCCCATAGGCCTTCCGCGCCTGCCCTGACACACCTCTGATCCGATATGTGGATTATCCCCGATCCACCTAACGGCTTTAGGCTAGGAAGGACTCCCTGAGAGAGGGAACCTCACCCCACCATCAACCGAACTCACATCGGCGGAAGATTTATCCTCAGCCCTTGAGGCAGAACTAGAGGTCAGAAGCCAAGATTCGACCTCGGCCGAGCTCCTCCACCACAACACCCTGCTGGCCTCGAGCCCGCACCTTGAGTCGGCAAATAGCGGTCAGGGGTTACCCGCGGCCCAAAACGACCCAACCTCAAACATTGGCGTGGAAGGTGCACGAGAGAGTCAAAGCACACCCTTAGTTTCCGAGGACAATCCGGTGCCCCTCGAGGTCTCGGTCCTGGACCCTGAAGATAGGTCCGCCTAGGGCCGAGGATCGGTTGAGTCACCCACCACCCATTTGGTAGCAACTATCGATGATTTAACCGATATGTTAGACTATAATTTGGAGAATGCCGAACACATGGGCGGGGAGGACGTAGCCATGGCTAACGCCGAGGCCGGTTTGTAACGACCAAACCTCGAATGATTTGAGTCTCTGTTCTTACCATGCTATTCCCTGGATCGAACTCGCTAGCACACACAGTATAGATGAATACCAGAATAGCAAGTGCATCATTTATTACATCGTATGATCCAGAATATATAAAATAAAACAATATGCATAGCACTTGGCTAGCTTTATTCAATCAAACAGCGGAAAATAGCAGAAAACAACGATGAGTCCCATCATAGCCCACTGGCGATGCTGAGTGCAGACTCGCGACCCTAACGGTACCTTACTCTTCGTCTGAATATCCTGCAACATGAGACGTTGCAGCCATATAGGTCAATACTTGGAATGTATTAGCAAGTTACACATGAGTAATAATAAAGCAGACCTACATGTATATGCATAGTACAACAAAGGAAGGCTTGAGGATTTATTTTTGCAGAAAGTTGATTTTATCCTAATAACTACCTAATAGTCAAATTTTAATTTAGTTCTTTTATTACTACAATTATATACACAAGGTTGAGTTGGCAAAATCAACTCCAACCTACCCTTTATTAAGTTTTCCCACAAATATTATTAAGTGTCACATCTGTCAAGATCATCCAACAACTGTAATGGCATAGTGGCTCAAAGTTGCCCATAACCGGGGGCACGGCTAATCATGATTAGTTTTTAATACTCTGTAGAGTTTAGTATGCTTTACCCACTGGACCCAACCCGAAGATTGAGACGAAGTCTTTCAAAAGCAATCCCCTAGTCCCAATAGGAGGCCCATCCCAACTATTATACCTACATCTGCTGGCACATCCGAGTAAGTGTTCCACAACTGGTCAACTAAGCTAGAGCCCATTTAGCTAGTGGTCGCACATGGAAGCTACTAGTCACTAAGTCTGTCTGATCTTTTTGAGCCTGGGCGGCCGTCCACTTACATTCAGAGGGTATAAACCATGATGTTCTTGAAACCACCCTAGCAACACCAATTCCGCCCAGAGGTGAATTAAATCCTAAGTTACTACTCAAATTATTATATATATAATCCTCACATAAGCTTAATGAATACAGGAACCAATCCCCGTCTACAAAGCATATCAACTACAACTACCACGATCTGCAGTGACGGGAGATAGCTCAACAATATAGCAAAATAATATAGTAATCCTATACATGCATATATTCATAGTGTGATATAACTACATTCATAGAAAACAATAGGTAAAGGATGATCAACATGTAACTTGCCTTGGTTCTGGTTCAGAAAGTCACACTCCTGACAATAGTTCGCGTCGCACTCCGGACAATCTACACGTTTCACACAATTCAACAAATCAATCACTGGAACACGAAAAGAACCAAAACAAAACCAACAACAAGAAAACCATTTTTAAAACTCAACAACAGTAGCATAACAGCACCTAAATTGCACTACGATCACAATGCAAAAAAGAATTACTCGAATTCGATAAGCGGGTTGAAAGATACGGCCTCCGGAAGGTTTAATTCAAATTAAAACGAATTCAAATTTGAACAATGCAAACATGTGCAAAGTTGGTATTGTGGTAATGTGCTGATTTTTGTGAGTGCACAGGAAAAAGAATTACCTAAATTGGATTTATAGAATAAAAGATATAGCTAGTTGAAGTTTTGAGTGAAAACCGAAAAAAAACAGCAACAGAAATCTCCTGAGCGTTGTAGAGAACCCCTGTGGAAGCTCCTGTAGCGACGCCACGTGGCGACACATGATTCGCTAGAGGCGTGTGCTCACCAGAAGACAAAAGAAGTGGTGGCGGCGGTCGGGCGTTGGCGGTGGCGGCTCTCAGGTGGTGGTCCGGCGGGGGGAGTGACGGGAGGATGCGGCGGTGAGTGGCGGAGGCGGTGGTGGTGTTCGACGATGGCGAGGACCTCCTCTGCGGCTGCGGTGGCGGGGTGAACCGGAAGAGCTCCGGCGGCGGTAGACGTCGGTGGCGGCGACGTCCTAGTGCTCTGCAGGGTTTCCCGGGGTGTCAAAAGAGTTCGGCGTCGAGTGGGGAATTGAAGGGTGCAAGCGGCTGAGCTCTGCGAGTTCTTACGGTGACGGCAACGACGGGCGAACGACGGCGGTCGGCGGAGCTCCAAGACGAGATCAGTTTTGCCCCAACCGATGCGTGCGGCAACGAGGAAGAACAAGGCAGGGGTTTGGGGGTTCCTCGAGGGTGTGGGCTCGCCCTAGACGTCTCGAGCGTGTGCAGGGTGGCCCGGTGCTCGAGTTCGACTCGGGCTCGTGCTCGGGTGCGCGTGTGCGGTTGCGCGTGCGGCCAACTCGGGGAAGAAGAGTGGGGCGGCGCGGGTCCCGCTGGTCAGTGACAGGAGGCGAGGGGCGATGCGGGTCGGGTGTCACGGTGCAGTTGGGTGCGGGTCAGGTGCGGGGTTAGGTGGGCCGTGGTGCTGGGCCGCGTGGCTAGCTGGGCCGCGCAGTGCTCTGCGTTGCGCGCTGAGTTTTTCCTTTTTTTCTTTACAAAACAACAGAAGTAAAAAGAACTAAAAATAAAACAACAGGATAAAAACTAAATAAAAAATACGTAACACAGTAAAATATATACACCTAATATAAACTACAAGAACAACTAGTTTCCACTCTAATGAAGCTTTGAAAATAATTTTTATGCAATAGACCACACAAATAGTAAAATAACACACAAATAAAATATTTTTGAGATTAATAAAAATACCAGAACACATCAGATGAACTGGAAATAATATTCTACATATTATGAACATTTTAAAATAGGGGATAAGTCATGTTATCTCCGCTCCAATAAATTGCCTTTAGTTGCATAATGATTCGAATATTGCAGAAAGACAAATAATGCAATAAAAATATGATATGCATATGAATGATCTAATAACATCCTAATTTAGGAAAATTGGGATGTTACACGGTTGATGTAGGGTGGAACCCTAGATGGCCGATCTTTCACGAAAGGAGCGGATCCCGCGAAGAACACGAGGGGAAACACGAGGGGAAACACGAGAGAATCACTCAAACCAACAAGAACGATCACACATATGCTAGATCCATGAACACAAAGGAAGATACATGATCCACGATCAACAAGGGAGGATACAAAGGGTAACCCGTTCTTCTCCGTGAGGAGGTCTTGATGGGGCCGCCCAAAAGGGGGTCTTGAATCCAAGGTGGATCTTCTCCATAGAGGAGTCATGGTCTCTCTCAAGGAGTAGATCCGATATGGATGAGCGAGGCTCTATCTCTCAAATGAGCTATCACAACGCTAACCCTAAAATGTAGGTAGGAGAAGAGTATATATAGTCTAGGTGGGCGAAGGGGTACACGGGCCTCGGGCCCTTACACTGTGCGCAGACAGGGGAGGTCAGACGTCCGGGCTTTCACGTAGGGCCGAATATCCGGGCTGGAGCGGTCGGATGTCCGAGCTGGAGAGGCTGGCCTTGTTGCTCTCGGGTTCGGTGGTGTCCGAATATCCGAGCTAGAGGCCGGATTTTTGGGAGCTCGAGAAGGGCCGATGTCCGGGCAGGCGGGGCCGGATGTCCGGGGCCTGCAGATGTTTGGCGGCTATGCAGCTATGGTGGACGACGCTCCAGGGGGCGGATGTCTGGGGTCATGGCCGGATGTCTGGGGCCTGGGAGGTGTTCTTGACTCCTTCCGTTGGTTCTCTTCATCCATGAACTTGGGGACTTGTACGTCTTCACGTGCATCTTCGGGAGGGTCCTCTTGATACCTAATCATGCACAATATTTCGGACTTAGGTAGTAGCCATGTCTCGACTGGGTCATATGTGATATCACTAAGGAAAGAAGTCACCTCATTCTCGAGAGCTCTAGCTCGTGCTCGTGTCATGGGTCCTCTTGGCACTTGATGAGACGATGGTAGGTCCACGAGGATGACCATATGATGCTCCGCATCATCTTCCCTCCCTTGGGAAAGATCTGACCTCGGATCGAAATCCTCATCACCATGGTAGGGCGAGAGATCTTTGACATTGAAGATGTCGCTCACGGAGTACTTGTCACATGGAATGTCGATCTTGTAGGCGTTGTTGTTGTAGTGTTCAAGCACCTTGAAGGGTCCATCCGCTCGTGGATGAAGTTTGGACTTGCGTTCGTGGGGGAAGCGGTCCTTGCGAAGGTGTATCCACACAAGATCTCTAATGTTGAACACCATGGGGTGTTTGTTGATATTGAGCTTGGTCGCAAGTCGTTGTACTTGGCGCTCGATGGTGAGCCTTGTATCCTCATGCACCTTCTTGAGATGGTTCACACGTGCACTTGCGTCCATATTGATGCACTCTTGTAGTGGTAGAGAAAGAATGTCCAAAGGGGACAATGGGTTGAATCCGTAGACGACCTCGAAGGGGGACTTGCCGGTAGTTGAGTGTCTTGCTGTAGCGATCCGACCTCAGGCGGTCAAATATCTGTGTATAAGTGTCATCCCTGGATCGGTAATGCTGACACACACAGTACTTGAAGGATTTATAACAGAGTGGCAATCACACACTTATTACATCGAATGTCTCAAAAGAGAACTTATTACAATAAATATGGCTTAAGGCCATCTAAATAAGATAACAACGGAAGACTTGGAAGATAAAGTGAGTCCATCAACTCCAACGGCATAACTGAGTGCACGATAAACGACCTAGTGCACCTTACTCTTCATTTGAAAAGTCTGCAACATGATAGGTTGCAGCCCGAAATAGGTCAGCACATGGAATATGCTGGCAAAATAACACAGTTGAGCAATGAACAGAATAAATGCTATCACTACATGCATATATGGCTGGTGGAGGCTCTATGGTTATAATGTTTTTGCGAAAAGCCAATTTTTCCTACAACAAAGGAATATATTTTATTTAACTATCATGGTAGTTGAAAACATTGAGAACGGTAAATCCCCATCTCAATCCCAATTAAAAGTAATTAACATCCCAATAAATTAATTTAGAGTGATGAGATCAACATGATAATTCAAGAACCAGATATTCAAGATGTCCATAATCGGGGACACGGCCAACCATGATTAGTTTGTACACTCTGCAGAGGTTTGCGCAATTTTCCTCGCAAGACTCGATCTCCTCCGTTGGTTTTCTCGCACTACATGGTGTTTGTGTTGGAAATATGCCCTAGAGGCAATAATAAATTAGTTATTATTATATTTCCTTGTTCATGATAATCGTTTATTATCCATGCTAGAATTGTATTGATAGGAAACTCAGATACATGTGTGGATACATAGACAACACCATGTCCCTAGTAAGCCTCTAGTTGACTAGCTCGTTGATCAATAGATGGTTACGGTTTCCTGACCATGGACATTGGATGTCATTGATAACGGGATCACATCATTAGGAGAATGATGTGATGGACAAAGACCCAATCCTAAGCCTAGCACAAGATCATGTAGTTCGTATGCTAAAGCTTTTCTAATGTCAAGTATCATTTCCTTAGACCATGAGATTGTGCAACTCCCGGATACCGTAGGAGTGCTTTGGGTGTGCCAAACGTCACAACGTAACTGGGTGGCTATAAAGGTACACTACAGGTATCTCCGAAAGTGTCTGTTGGGTTGGCACGAATCGAGACTGGGATTTGTCACTCCGTGTGATGGAGAGGTATATCTGGGCCCACTCGGTAGGACATCATCATAATGTGCACAATGTGATCAAGGAGTTGATCACGGGATGATGTGTTACGAAACGAGTAAAGAGACTTGCCGGTAACGAGATTGAACAAGGTATCGGGATACCGACGATCGAATCTCGGGCAAGTATCGTACCGCTAGACAAAGGGAATTGTATACGGGATTGATTAAGTCCTTGACATCGTGGTTCATCCGATGAGATCATCGTGGAACATGTGGGAGCCAACATGGGTATCCAGATCCCGCTGTTGGTTATTGACCGGAGTGTCATCTCGGTCATGTCTGCATGTCTCCCAAACCCGTAGGGTCTACACACTTAAGGTTCGGTGACGCTAGGGTTGTAGGGATATGTATATGCAGTAACCCGAATGTTTTTCGGAGTCCCGGATGAGATCCCAAATGTCACGAGGAGTTCCGGAATGGTCCGGAGGTAAAGAATTATATATAGGAAGTGCTATTTCGGCCATCGGGACAAGTTTCGGGGTCACCGGTATTGTACCGGGACCACCGGAAGGGTCCCGGGGGTCCACCGGGTGGGGCCACCTATCCCGGAGGGCCCCATGGGCTGAAGTGGGAAGGGATCCAGCCCAAAGTGGGCTGGGGCGCCACTTCCCTCTAGGGCCCATGCGCCTAGGGTGGAAAAACCCTAGGGGAAGAGTCCCAAAGGGGGAAGGCACCCCCTAGGTGCCTTGGGGAGGAGGGACTCCTCCCTTGGCCGCCGCCCCCTAGGAGATTGCATCTCCTAGGGCCGGCGCCCCCTCCCTAGGCTCCCTATATATAGTGGGGGAAGGAGGGCCTCTCATACCTACGCCTTGGTGCCTCCCTCTCCCTCTCCAACACCTCCTCCTCCTCCATAGAGCTTAGCGAAGCCCTGCCGGAGTACTGCAGTTCCATCACCACTACGCCATCGTGCTGCTGCTGGAGCCATCTTCCTCAACCTCTCCTCCCCCTTGCTGGATCAAGAAGGAGGAGACATCGCTGCTCCGTACGTGTGTTGAACGCGGAGGTGCCGTCCGTTCGGCACTAGGATCATCGGTGATTTGGATCACGACGAGTACGACTCCATCAACCCCGTTCTCTTGAACGCTTCCGCGCGTGATCTACAAGGGTATGTAGATCCACTCCTCCCTCGTTGCTAGATGACTCCATAGATAGATCTTGGTGACACGTAGGAAAATTTTGAATTTATGCTACGTTCCCCTACAGTGGCATCATGAGCTAGGTCTATGCGTAGTTTCTATGCACGAGTAGAACACAAAGTAGTTGTGGGCGTTGATTTGTTCAATATGCTTACCGTTACTAGTCCAATCTTGATTCGGTGGCATTGTGGGATGAAGCGGCCCGGACCGACCTTACACGTACTCTTACGTGAGACTGGTTCCACCGACTGACATGCACTAGTTGCATAAGGTGGCTAGCGGGTGTCTGTCTCTCCCACTTTAGTCGGATCGGATTCGATGAAAAGGGTCCTTATGAAGGCTAAATAGCAATTGGCATATCACGTTGTGGTCTTTGCGTAGGTAAGAAACGTTCTTGCTAGAAACCCATAGCAGCCACGTAAAACATGCAAACAACAATTAGAGGACGTCTAACTTGTTTTTGCAGGGTATGCTATGTGATGTGATATGGCCAAAAGGATGTGATGAATGATATATGTGATGTATGAGATTGATCATGTTCTTGTAATAGGAATCACGACTTGCATGTCGATGAGTATGACAACCGGCAGGAGCCATAGAAGTTGTCTTAATTTATTTATGACCTGTGTGTCAACATAAACGTCATGTAATTACTTTACTTTATTGCTAACCGTTAGCTATAGTAGTAGAAGTAATAGTTGGCGAGACAACTTCATGAAGACACGATGATGGAGATCATGATGATGGAGATCATGGTGTCATGCCTGTGACGATGATGATCATGGAGCCCCGAAGATGGAGATCAAGAGGAGCAAAGTGATGATGGCCATATCATGTCACTATTTGATTGCATGTGATGTTTATCATGTTTTTGCATCTTGTTTGCTTAGAACGACGGTAGTAAATAAGATGATCCCTCACTAAAATTTCAAGAAGGTGTTCCCCCTAACTGTGCACCATTGCGAAAGTTCGTCGTTTTGAAGCACCACGTGATGATCGGGTGTGATAGATTCTAACGTTCACATACAACGGGTGTAAGATAGATTTACACACGCAAAACACTTAGGTTGACTTGACGAGCCTAGCATGTACAGACATGGCCTCGGAACACAAGAGACCGAAAGGTCGAGCATGAGTCTTATGGTAGATACGATCAACATGAAGATGTTCAGCGATGTTGACTAGTCCGTCTCACATGATGATCGGACACAGCCTAGTTGACTCGGATCATGTAATCACTTAGATGACTAGAGGGATGTCTATCTGAGTGGGAGTTCACAAGATGAATATAATTATCCTGAACATAGTCAAAAGGTCTTCGCAAATTATGTCGTAGCTCGCGCTTCAGTTCTACTGTTTAGATATGTTCCTAGAGAAAATTTAGTTGAAAGTTGATAGTAGCAATTATGCGGACTAGGTCCGTAAACTGAGGTTTGTCCTCATTGCTTCATAGAAGGCTTATGTCCTTAATGCACTGCTCAGTGTGCTGAACCTCGAACGTTGTCTATGGATGTTGCGAACATCTGACATACACATTTTTGATAACTACGTGATAGTTCAGTTAAACGATTTAGAGTTGAGGCACCGAAGACGTTTTGAAACGTCGCGAAACATATGAGATGTTTCGAGGGCTGAAATTGGGATTTCAGGCTCGTGCCCACGTCAAGAGGTATAAGACCTTCGACGATTTTCTTAGCCTGCAAACTAAGGGAGAAAAGCTCAATTGTTGAACTTGTGCTCAGATTGTCTGAGTACAACAATCGCTTGAATCGAGTGGGAGTTGATCTTCCAGATGAAATAGTGATGGTTCTCCGAAGTCATTACCACCAAACTGCTTGAGCTTCGTGATGAACTATAATATATCAGGGACATATATGATGATCCTTGAGATATTCGCGATGTTTGACACCACAAGAGTAGAGATCAAGAAGGAGCATCAATTGTTGATGGTTGGTGAAACCACTAGTTTCAAGAAGGGCAAGGGCAAAAAGGGATGCTTCATGAAATGGCAAATCAGCCGCTGCTCTAGTGAAGAAACCCAAGGTTGAACCCAAACCCGAGACTAAGTGCTTCTGTAATAAAGGGAACAACCACTGGAGCAGAATTACCCTAGATACTTGGTAGATAAGAAGGCTGGCAAGGTCGATAGAAGTATATTGGATGTATTATGTTAATGTGTACTTTACTAGTACTCCTAGTAGCACCAGGGTATTAGATACCGGTTCGGTTGCTAAGTGTTAGTAACTCGAAATAAAAGCTATGGAATAAACGGAGACTAGCTAAAGGTGAGCTGATGATATGTGTTGGAAGTGTTTCCAATGTTGATATGATCAAGCATCGCACGTTCCCTCTACCATTGAGATTGGTGTTTGCGTTGAGCATAAACATGATTGGATTATGTCTATCGCAATACGGTTATTCATTTAAGGAGAATAACGGTTACTCTGTTTATTTGAATAATACCTTCAATGGTCTTGCACCTAAAATGAATGGTTCATTGAATCTCGATCATAGTGATACACATGTTCATGCCAAAAGATATAAGATAGTAATGATAGTACCACCTACTTGTGGCACTGCCACTTAAGTCATATCGGTATAAAACGCATGAAGAAGCTCCATGTTGATGGATCTTTGGACTCACTCATTTTTGAAAGGATTGAGACATGCGAACCATGTTTGTTGGTAGATATGCATGAAGAAACTCTATACAGATGGATCGTTTGGACTCACTTGATTTTGAATCACTTGAGACATGCAAATCATACCACATGGGCAAGATGACTGAAAGCCTCGTTTTCAGTAAAATGGAACTAGAAAGCAACTTGTTGGAAGTAATACATTTTGATGTGTGCAATCCAATGAGTGCTGAGGCGTGTAGTGGATATCGTTATGTTCTTACTTCACAGATGATTTGAGTAGATATTGAGTATATTTACTTGATGAATCACGAGTTTGGATTATTGAAAGGTTCAAGTAATTTCAGGGTGAAGTTGAAAGATTGTCGTGACAAGAGGATAAAATGTCTATGATATGATCATAGAGATGAATATCTGAATTACGAGTTTGGCACAGAATTAAGACATTGTGGAAATTGTTTCACAACTAATACAGTCTGGAACACCATAGTGTGATGGTGTGTCCGAACATCATAACTGCATCCTATTGGATATGATGCATACCATGATGTCACTTATCGAATTACCACGATAGTTTATGGGTTAGGCATTAAAGACAACCACATTCACTTTAAATAGGGCACCACATAATTCCGATGAGATGACACCGTATGAACTATGGTTTAGAGAAACCTAAGCTGTCATTTCTTAAAAGTTTGGGGCTGCGACACTTATGTGAAAAAGTTTCAGGCTGATAAGCTCGAACCCAAAACGGATAAATGCATCTTCATAGGACACCCAAAACAGTTGGGTATACCTCCTGTCTCAGATCCGAAAGCAATAAGGGATTGTTTCTAGAATCGGGTACTTTCTCGAGGAAAAGTTTCTCTCGAAGGAATTGAGTGGGAGGATGGTGGAGACTTGATGAGGTTATTGAACCGTCTCTTCAACTAGTGTGTGGCAGGGCACAGGAGTTGTTCCTGTGGCACCTACACCAATTGAAGTGGAAGCTTATGATAGTGATCATGAAACTTCAGATCAAGTCACTACCAAACCTCATGGGATGACAAGGATGCGTACTACTTCAGAGTGGTACGTAATCCTGTCTTGGAAGTCATGTTGCTAGACAACAATGAACCTACGAGCTATGGAGAAGCGATGGTGGGCCTGGATTCCAAAATGGCTCGAGGCCATAAAATCTGAGAGAGGATCCATGTATGAAAACAAAATGTAGACTTTGGCAGAACGACTCGATGGCCGTAAGGCTATTGAGTACAGATGGATTTTAAAAGGAAGACGGACAATGATGGTAAGTATCACCATTAAGAAAGCTCGACTTGTCGTTAAGATTTTTTCCGACAAGTTCAAGGAGTTGACTATGATGAGACTTTCTCACTCGTAGCGATGCTAAGAGTCTGTTGGAATTATATTAGCGATTACTTTATGAAATCTTGCAGATAGGATGTCAAAACATTGTTTCCTCGACGATTTTCTTGAGGAAAGGTTGTATGTGATACAACCGGAAGGTTTTGTCAATCCTGAAAGATGCTAATAAGTATGCAAAGCTCCAGCAATCCTTCTAGGGACTGGAGTAAGCATCTCGGAGTTGGAATGTACGCTTTGATGAGATGATCAAAGATTTTGGGTTTATACAAAGTTTATGAGAAACTTGTATTTCCAAAGAAGTGAGTGGGAGCACTATAGAATTTCTGATGAATATATGTTGTTGACATATTGTTGATCAGAAATGACGTAGAATTTCTGGAAAGCATATAGGGTTATTTGGAAAGTATTTTTCAATGGAAAGCCTGGATTAAGCTACTTGAACATTGAGCGTCAAGATCTATAAGGATAGATCAAAACGCTTAATGGTACTTTCAAATGAGCACATACCTTGACATGATCTTGAAGGTGTTCAAGATGGATCAGTCAAAGAAGGAGTTCTTTCCTGAGTTGTAAGGTATGAAGTTAAGACTTAAAGATCGACCACGGCAGAATAGAGAGAAAGGACGAAGGTCGTCCCCTATGCTTAAGACGTAGGCTCTACAGTATGCTATGCTATGTACCGCACCTAATGTGTGCCTTGCCACATATCTGGCAAGAGGGTACAAAGGTAATCTAGGAGTAGATCACCAGATAGCGGTCTAAATTATCCTTAGAGGAATAAGGATATGTTTCTCGGTTATGGAGGTGATAAAGAGTTCGACGTAAAGAGTTACATCGATGCAAGCTTAACACCTATCCGGATAGCTCTGAGTAGAGATACCAGATACGTATAATGGAGCAACAATTTAGAATAGCTCCAAGTAGAACAGTTATTTGAAATGGCTCCAAATATAGCATAGTAGCTGCATCTACAAGATGACATAGAGATTTGCGAAGTACATACGGATCTGAAAGATTCAGACCCGTTGACTAAAACCTCTCTCACAAGCAAAACATGATCAAAACTAGAACTCATTGAGTCTTAATCACATGATGATGTGAACTAGTTTAGTGACACTAGTAAACTCTTTGGATGTTGGTCACATGGCGATGTGACCTGTGAGTGTTAATCACATGACGATGTGAACTAGATTATTGACTCTAGTGCAAGTGGGAGACTGTTGGAAATATGCCCTAGAGGCAATAATAAATTAGTTATTATTATATTTCCTTGTTCATTATGATCGTTTATTATCCATGCTAGAATTGTATTGATAGGAAACTCAGATACATGTGTGGATACATAGACAACACCATGTCCCTAGTAAGCCTCTAGTTGACTAGCTCGTTGATCAATAGATGGTTACGGTTTCCTGACCATGGACATTGGATGTCATTGATAACGGGATCACATCATTAGGAGAATGATGTGATGGACAAAGACCCAATCCTAAGCCTAGCACAAGATCATGTAGTTCGTATGCTAAAGCTTTTCTAATGTCAAGTATCATTTCCTTAGACCATGAGATTGTGCAACTCCCGGATACCGTAGGAGTGCTTTGGGTGTGCCAAACGTCACAACGTAACTGGGTGGCTATAAAGGTACACTACAGGTATCTCCGAAAGTGTCTATTGGGTTGGCACGAATCGAGACTGGGATTTGTCACTCCGTGTGACGGAGAGGTATCTCTGGGCCCACTCGGTAGGACATCATCATAATGTGCACAATGTGATCAAGGAGTTGATCACGGGATGATGTGTTACGAAACGAGTAAAGAGACTTGCCGGTAACGAGATTGAACAAGGTATCGGGATACCGACGATCGAATCTCGGGCAAGTATCGTACCGCTAGACAAAGGGAATTGTATACGGGATTGATTAAGTCCTTGACATCGTGGTTCATCCGATGAGATCATCGTGGAACATGTGGGAGCCAACATGGGTATCCAGATCCCGCTGTTGGTTATTGATTGGAGAGTCATCTCGGTCATGTCTGCATGTCTCCCAAACCCGTAGGGTCTACACACTTAAGGTTCGGTGACGCTAGGGTTGTAGGGATATGTATATGTAGTAACCCGAATGTTGTTTGGAGTCCCGGATGAGATCCCGGACGTCACGAGGAGTTCTGGAATGGTCCGGAGGTAAAGAATTATATATAGGAAGTGCTATTTCGGCCATCGGGACAAGTTTCGGGGTCACCGGTATTGTACCGGGACCACCGGAAGGGTCCCGAGGGTCCACCGGGTGGGGCCACCTATCCCGAAGGGCCCCATGGGCTGAAGTGGGAAGGGATCCAGCCCAAAGTGGGCTGGGGCGCCACTTCCCTCTAGGGCCCATGCGCCTAGGGTGGAAAAACCCTAGGGGAAGAGTCCCAAAGGGGGAAGGCACCCCCTAGGTGCCTTGGGGAGGAGGGACTCCTCCCTTGGCCGCCGCCCCCCTAGGAGATTGCATCTCCTAGGGCCGGCGCCCCCTCCCTAGGCTCCCTATATATAGTGGGGGGAGGAGGGCCTCTCATACCTACGCCTTGGTGCCTCCCTCTCCCTCTCCAACACCTCCTCCTCCTCCATAGAGCTTAGCGAAGCCCTGCCGGAGTACTGCAGTTCCATCACCACCACGCCGTCGTGCTGCTGCTGGAGCCATCTTCCTCAACCTCTCCTCCCCCTTGCTAGATCAAGAAGGAGGAGACATCGCTGCTCCATACGTGTGTTGAACGCGGAGGTGCCGTCCGTTCGGCACTAGGATCATCGGTGATTTGGATCACGACGAGTACGACTCCATCAACCCCATTCTCTTGAACGCTTCCGCGCGCGATCTACAAGGGTATGTAGATCCACTCCTCCCTCGTTGCTAGATGACTCCATAGATAGATCTTGGTGACGCGTAGGAAAATTTTGAATTTATGCTACGTTCCCCAACAGTTTGAGAAACGGATGACCGAGACACAGTCTTTCAGAAGCATTAACTCTTTACTCTGGGTAGATAGTTACACCTACTTCCCCTGCATCTGCTAGCCTACCACTGAAAGAGGTCACGCAACATACTCAACTATTCTAGAGCCCATAATAGCTTGTGGCTGCACACGAAAGTTTCTAGCATGAATAATCTTATGATCCCTTTGAGCCTGGGTGGCGAACCAAAAAGGACAACACTGGTATATCCCCAGGTGCCTGCAACCAATCCACCCAGATGTGTGTTTAAGTAGCCACCTTACATTAACCATTAATTAAATAACCTCACATCTATCATGGATACACTCAAACCCAATCCACACCTACGAGTATAGCATGGCAATATAAGCATCACGTAGAAGTAACTCCCAAGGGTTTGATAATAAAAGGGCAATAGGTTCTACCTCATCATCTACTTCCCAAAACCCACATGTTAAAAGATCCTACTCATGCAATGTTTGAGGATTGTAGCTAATGCATAAAAACTGGGTAATAAAGGGGTATGATCAATGTGTTACTTGCCTTGCTGATGATCCGCAGAACCTAGAGACTCGTAGTAGCACGCTGCGCACTCCGGGAATTCTATCGCAAACAAACAATAGGATACATAAGCAGTCAAGCATAGATGCAAGGGTAAAACTTCAAATAAGAAGATCCAATCTGAAAGTTCAACTGAAAAGGTCCAATTTGCAAAAAGAATCGATCCAAACGGAGCTACGGAACTGAAACTACGATCAAAAGAACTTCATAAACAAATCTTCTTGAAACCAAATTTTAAATCGTCAAAACCATGTTCAAGTTGATTAAACAGAAAGAGGGGCTCGAGACGAAGATTTTGGCGTTGGTTTCACTGGATTTGGACGAACGATTGAAAAGTTGCGAGGGTTTGAAGGTCAGGGGCTAATCTGCGATAAAAATAATCACGGATAGGTCCCTAGCAGAAAAAGAAAATAAAAAGAAAAGACTAACGAACGAATGTTCGCTATCTGAACCTAACCGGCAAACAACGTTCGTTAAAAAACGAACGAACGAACGTCCGCTAAATAAAATAAACCGACGAAAACCGATCTATGAAAATAAACCAGAAAACTAAAAAAACCGGGGTTTAACTGAGAAAAACCGACCGGTCAAACGGGGTCAACGGCGAAGGCTCCGGTGAGATCCGCGACGGTGGTCGACGGCGTCGGGCGGCTGAGGTGCGGCGGCGTCGCGGCTCGGTGGCGGGGTGCAGGCGGCGGCAGCGGTGTGGATTGTGTGTGTGTGTGGGGGGGGGTGGCGGCGTCTTTAAAGGCTGGGGGGCGGCGTTGACTTGGGCGAGTGGCCTTGAGAGGCGTGTCCTCCACGGACACGGCCGGCGGTGGCGGGCGGATCTCGCTCGGGGAGGCGGTGGCGGCGGTTGGCCTGGCTCGGCTAGGCCGTTGGCCCAATCGGGCGACGCGATTTTTTTTAAAAATAAAATTCCGCCAAGAATAAAAATAAATTCTAATAAAATATAAAAAAAATCTAAAAATGCCAAAACAATTTTCGTCGTCTAAACAAAATATTTAGAACAAAGTGAACATTTTCTTGGCTTGAAAATACAATTTTAGAAAATGCATATTTTTCTAATTTAAATAAAATAGCGATAAAATCCAAATAAAGTTATTTATTTGATCTTAACATTTTCCCTACAATATTCCTTTTATTTTGGAGAAGTCATATTATCTCCTCTCATATATTTTAATATTGGAAATATTATTTGGAGAGAAAAATAATTAAAACCAAAGTGATCCACTTTTCAATATTTGAGAAAATTCAAATATGAAAATAATAAAATCCCCTACTCTCTCCATGGGTACTTGAGTTGCTTAGGATTTTTAGGATCACAAAACCAAAATGCAAATAAAATATGATATGCATATGATGTCCTATGTATAACATTCCAAATTGAAAATTTGGGATGTTACACTTGCGCGGTTGTAGGCGAACTGAACGATAGGTAGACACTCCTCCCACTCCTTGATGTTCTTCTTGATTAGCACGCGAAGTAGAGCGGAGAGTGTGCGGTTGGTCACCTCCGTTTGGCCGTCGGTTTGAGGGTGGTAAGCCGGGGAGAAGAGTAGCTTGATTCCGAGCTTGGCGCATAGGGTCTTCCAAAAGTAACTCAAGAACTTGACGTCGCGGTCCGAGACAATCGTTTTTGGCACTCCATGTAGATGCAATATTTCCCTACAAAAGAGATTGGCAACATGTGAAGCATCGTCTATCTTGTTGCATGGTATGAAATGTGCCATCTTAGAGAGTCGGTCCACAACAACAAATACTGAATCCTTTCCATTTCTAGTTCTAGGCAATCCAAATACAAAATCCATACTAATATCTTCCCATGATTGATATGGAATTGGGAGAGGCATGTAAAGGCCATGGGATTGAGCTTTGGACCTAGCTTTGCGAGATGTAGAGCATCGGTTGGTGAAGCGGTTGACATCGCGAAACATCTTGGGCCAATAATAGTTCTTGGAGAGCGTAGCAAAAGTCTTGTCACGTCCAAAATGTCCCATTAGTCCTCCTCCATGAGATTCCTGCAAAAGCAACAAACGAAGAGAAGACTCGGGGATGCAAAGTTTGTTAGCTCTCATAAGATATCCATCTTTGATGTAATAGTGTTCCCAAGATTTATTCGTCAAACATTTGGCATGAGTGTCGGCGTTCTGGGAATGGGGGTCCCCAGACTTGCCTGCCTGCGGCCTGCGGCGTGGCTCAGGTGGGGGCCCAGCGTGGCCCATCTTCATCAGACCAAGCTCAAGACCCTCGCGAGGGGCCGAGCCTCGTGGGGCGGACGACAGGAAGCTTCCTCAAGAGCGGCCTCATCAAGCAGGCTCGCGAGGAGGCGGAGAGATCAATGCAAGGGTGCCTCGCGAGGATCCCATGACGCAAGCCATGACGATCAAGGCCAGGCGGGCGCTAGCCTGCGCAGGGTCCTTGTTTCCCCTTTGGTGCAAAGGGAGCAAGCACAGGCCAAGGTATCAGGCAAAGGTTACCATTCCGGTGCAACAAGACCAAGACCAGCCGGACGACCAGACGGAGGTCACCGTGGAGCCCAAGACGGCTTCATCACCAGTGCTTTTGGCAGCCGAAGACCACCTTTGGTCAGGATAATTTGTACTAGATGTTCCCCTTCAAAATGGCCAATTGTTGGCGCCCTTCCCGCTCAAATATTCGGGGAGAGGCCCAGGGCCTCTATAAATAGAGCTAGCCACCACAGAGTAGAGAGACGGCTAGAGATCTGGTAGAACCCCAGCAGAGAGAGAGGAAACCCAGTAGAGACTAAGTAGAACACACCGCATCAGCTCAAGAACACCCCTCGCGAGGCTGTTCTTCCCTTGTACTGTCCATCATCAGGCCAGAGGCAATCCACCACACCACACACTGAAGTAGGGTATTACACCACAACGGTGGCCCGAACCAGTATAAACCTCGTGTCTCTTGTGTTGTTCATCATTTTCATCTTAGTTCGCACGAGAGGATTGGACGTAGATCGGTAGGGGAGAGATCTCCGCGCGCACCCCAGTGTTCGAACCTCAAGGGTCTGCCGGAACCCGAAATCCGACATTTGGCGCGCCAGGTAGGGGTGCGCCGGAATCTTTCTTTCGCTGTTCGCATGTGATCTTCCGTCGTGCCCATGGCTGACGCTAGTCGGGCTCGCGCCGAGCGCCGGGCTGTTCGCGCCACTCGCGTCGCCCAGACGGCGCCCATCAGCGGCCCCCCTCATCGTTCCCCGCCGCCCGCCGCCAACGCCATCACCGGCCCGGCGGGGAACGAGCAGCAGGCCTCGTCCCAGCATCCTTCGGTGCGGCGGGATGGCCGCACCGCCACCCCGTCGCTGACTCCAGCTGGCTCGTTGTCCCACGCCCGTCGGGCACCCATGGATGCGCACGCCTCACTGCTCTTGGCGCGGGAGCTCCTGCACTATCGCCCCGTCGACGACCTCTACGAGGACTGGCTCGCCCGCATCACCGAGCTCGTTAGTGCCGCAGGGGGCTCCCCCTTGCGGTCCCTCTCGCTGCCTCTCCCTCCGTCCCGTGTAGGGGGCGAGGATTAGGAGGCGCCTCCACCACCTCCTCCCCAAGAAGGTGCCTTGGCTCCAAGGCGCGCAACCCCAGGGCGGGACCCTCCACGTCCGGCGCGTGCACAACAAGAAGGGAGCTGCCAAGAGATCCCACATCCCCGAGAAAGTGCCCGCGCGCTCCCAGCGCCGGCGCGCCAAGATCGCGCCCCAGCGCCTCCACAACGAGACCCCGCGCTGCTCCTAGTGGCGGCGCATGGTGACCCGCAAGAACAAGTCCAGCACCAGCAAAGGGCGCCGGTGGCCACGGCGGGCTGCCTCGCCTTCACCCCCGAGCCGCGCGACGTCACATGGCTAGGCAAGTTCAAGCCGGACCTCCCTCCCCGCTACGATGGCACAGCAGACCCCGCGGAGTTCCTGCAGCTCTACGAGCTGGGCATCGTAGCCGCCAACGAAGACGAAAAGGTCATGGCGAATTGGTTCCCCATGGCGCTCAAGGACGGAGCCCGCACCTGGCTCCTGAACCTGGCTTCCGGCACGATCTCCTCTTGGAGTGAGATGCGTACCCGCTTCATCGCCAACTTCCAGGGCACTCGCGACCGGCCCCCGGCCGTGAGCGACCTGCGCCGCATCGAGCAACAGCCAGGAGAAACCCTGCAGAAGTACATCCAGCGCTTCAACTACGCTCGCGTCAAGATCCCCAAGGTGACTGAAGAAGCTATCATCTCAGCCTTCTCCGACGGCGTGCGCGACGTCAAGATGAAGGAAGAGCTAGCAATCCATGAAGACCTGTGATGTGACGCCCTAAGACCGATGTGCCAGGTGTCCTCCAGTTTTTCGCTGTCATTGCCATGTCATTTGCTTGCGTGTTGCATCTTGTCATGTCATCATGTGCATTGCATCATCATGTTTTCAAAACTTGCATCCGTCCCGTTCTCCTCGTCCTCTCTGTTGTTTGTTCTGAGCCCAACCACACTTGCACGCGCCCGCGGCTTGTCCGAAATAGTGTTTTATAAGTGGCCGGGAAATGTTCTCGGAATGGTATGAAAGTTGGCGTGCGGTGTTGCTATGTTGCCAGTAGGCCGCCTGCCAAATTTCATCGCATTCGGAGTTCGTTTGATGCCCCAACGATTAACTATAGCGACAATATAGTCGGTCTAACGTGGGACGTTCTCGGTCTCCGGAAACAGTCGCCGGGCCTCCCTCTCTTCTCTTCTCTCAGCTCGAGACCGTCTACACAGCCCACTACCTACCGCCAGATCCAACCTAAGCTCTCGCATCAGCCCGCGGCCCTCCTCGCGTGCGCGTCCGACAGCTGTCCCGAACCCGACCCGGACTGTCGCCACTGTCGTGTCCGGATCATCCCCAAACGTCTACAAAACGTCTCCTTTTGTTAATTGGACTCCCTAGCCTATTTACCCTGACCATCCGATTTTAATCGGAGGGACGAGATAGCCCCTAATCTAACCCACTCAATATATAAACTAGACCAACCCTAGATCCTAGGCAGTTTGTCCCTTCCATCAAATCCTAGCCGCCGCCACCCCAGTCTCTTCTCTGTTTCCGTGCTCGACCAACCATCGCGGCTCGTTCCCACAGCCGCCTCTTTCCAGCTTCAACGCCTCGTCCCCGAGCTCTCGGACGCTGCCATTCCCGTCCATCACGGGCGACTGAAACCAGCAGGCCCCAGCGCTGTAGCACCTGATCCTCTTGGCCTCCACCCGCAGACGACGACACCCCCCCGTAACCCCGCGCCTTGTCCCGATTCAGGAGGAGAGGAGCTCCTCCTGAAGCCTTTTCTTCGCCATCACCGTTCGGCGCCGTCGGTGAGCCGTCCGCCAAGAACTGCCTCGCGCCCACGTCTCTCTCTGTCTCCTTCTCCTCCCTCTCTCGTTTTTCTTCTCTCTCATGTATCTCTCTCTCCCTGTACTGCAGTAGCAGGAGCTTCCGCCACCGTTTCGCGTCAGATCCGGCCGAGGACCGTCGGATCTCGCCACCTCCGCCATGGATCCCCCATCCCCAGACCTCCTGCCGCTCGCCGGAGTCCTCAGCGCCGCCGCTGCCCTTCTTCCTGTCGAAAAGAGGAGGACGAAGCCTCTGCCTCAAGTCGTTCGATGCGACCGCGTTGACTCCCTCCGTTTTGACCGAGCTGGCCCACAATTTCTTTTCCAGCGAGGCCCAGCCTCCCATCCAGCGGCGCGCGAAGCCCAGCTCCCCAACCGGCCTGCTGCCTCCCCACCGAGCCGGGCCAAGGCCCGAAGTGAGCAGCCCCGCCCCTGTTGCTGTTGGGCCAGTTCTTGTTTTGGCCCGTTTCACGTTTTTTTCCATAGGACGAATTTCCTATTTATTCTAGAGTTGGCAGTTTTACAGAAAAACCCTCAGCATTCATGCATTTAATAACTAATTGACCGTGCATCGGATCTAAATAAATTATATATGGAAGTTGCTTAGTTTTTCATCTAGTTTCATAATATGTCACTTTCATCCATGTTTAAAATGTTTAAAATGATGTTTGCATTATTTTGCTCCTATGCCATGCTAAAATGATTCAATTCATAACTATTTACCCGTAACTCGGTTTGTAACAAACTTTATATGTGAATGGGGTAGAATTTTGCCTAGTTTAACATGGTGGCATCATCTTGCATGTTAAACAACCCTAAAATTGTGTTTAGGGCAGATCAGTACCAAACCTTAAAATATGCACATGAGGAGTTTCCAGACTTGTTGTTTGTTGTTCCGGCCTCATTTAAACTTGCCTAGATAGGTAGTTTTCATTTGCTTCACCCTCTTTCCATGTTTAACAACATTTAATATTTTTGGGTACATAAACGAGATCGAACTAAATAACTTGTTGTGGTGTTTCGTCAATATGCAACTCGTTGCATATTGATCTCCACTTAGTTTGTAGAATTGCTTGTGCACTTTGCCATGCCATGCTTCGTTAAACCGGACATGCATCATACTTGTTTGCGCATCGTGCCATGCTTATGTGGTGGTTGTTTACTATGTTGCTTGCTTTCTTTCTGGTGTTGCTTCTTCGGGTTGGTTCCAATAACGTCGCGTTTGTGAGGAATCGTTCGTCTACGCCCATTTGTCTTCCTCATGGACTCGTTCTTCTTTCTTGCGGGATTTCAGGCAAGATGACCATACCCTTGAAATCACTTCTATCTTTGCTTGCTAGTTGCTCGCTCTTTTGCTATGCCTTTGCTGCGATACCTACCACTTGCTTATCATGCCTCCCATATTGTTGAGCCAAGCCTCTAACCCACCTTGTCCTAGCAAACCGTTGTTTGGCTATGTTACCGCTTTGCTCAGCCCCTCTTATAGCGTTGTTAGTTGCAGCTGAAGATTGAAGCTTGTTCCATGTTGGAACGTGGATATTTTGTTGGGATATCACAATATCTCTTATTTAATTAGTGCATCTATATACTTGGTAAAGGGTGGAAGGCTCAGCCTTATGCCTGGTGTTTTGTTCCACTCTTGCCGCCCTAGTTTCCGTCATATCGGTGTTATGTTCCTGGATTTTGCGTTCCTTACGCGGTTGGGTTATAATGGGAACCCCTTGACAGTTCGCCTTGAATAAAACTCCTCCAGCAAGGCCCAACATTGGTTTTACCATTTGCCACCTAGCCTTTTCTTTCCCTTGAGTCGGCCGGCTCAAGGGTCATCTTTATTTAACCCCCCGGGCCAGTGCTCCTCTGAGTGTTGGTCCAACCTGTCAGCTGCCGGTGGCCACCCGGGGCAACTCTGGGCTGGCCTATCGGAACCTTGGACAATCTGGTGTGCCCTGAGAAAGAGATATGTGCAGCTCCTATCGGGATTTGTCGGCACATTCGGGTGGCTTTGCTGGTCTTATTTTACCATTGTCCAAATGTCTTGTAACCGGGATTCCGAGTCTGATCGGGTCTTCCCGCTAGAAGGAATATCCTTCATTGACCGTGAGAGCTTGTGATGGGCTAAGTTGGGACACCCCTACGGGGATTTGAACTTTCGAAAGCCGTGCCCGCGGTTATGGGCAGATGGGAATTTGTTAATGTTTGGTTGTAGAAAACCTGAAGTTGACTTTAATTAAAACACATCAATCACGTGTGTTACCGTGATGGTCTCTTCTCGGCGGTGTCCGAGAAGTGAACATGGTGTTGAAGTTATGCTTGAGTAGGTTGTTTAGGATCACTTCTTGATCATACTTTCTTGAACGTGCTTTGCCTTCTCTTCTCGCTCTCATTTGCATATGTTAGCCACCATATATGCTAGTCGCTTGCTGCAGCTCCACCTCATACCTTTGCCTTACCTATAAGCTTAAATAGTCTTGATCGCGAGGGTGTGAGATTGCTGAGTCCCCGTGACTCACAGGTACTTCCAAAACCAGTTTGCAGGTGCCGATGTTACCGAGCAGGTGACTCAACCAAGCTCAAGGAGGAGCTCGATGAAGATCTTGTCCTTTATGTTGTTCCGTTTCCAGTTGATCAGTAGTGGTGCCCAGTCGGGACGATCGGGGATCTGTGTAGCTTTTGGGGGAGTATTCTTTTGTTTTGGTTATGTAGTCGGACCTTGAGTGTATTTGGATGATGTAATGCTTTATTCATGTATTGTGTGAAGTGGCGATTGTAAGCCAACTATGTATCTCTTTCCCTTATGTATTACATGGGTTGTGTGAAGATTACCTCACTTGCGACATTGCTTTCAATGCGGTTATGCCTCTAAGTCGTGCTTCGACACGTGGGAGATATAGCCGCATCGAGGGCGTTACATGTGCACATCCCTAGAGCTATTCAACTTGGCGACCAAGTGCGCCAGGGCTGAGGAAGGGCGTCTCTCCCTCCTCGAGCTCCCGGCAGCCGACCCAGAAGAAAAGAAGCTCAAGGCCAAAGATGTGAAGCGCAAGGGGGCTGCCGTGCTAGCAGCGGAACCGGACACCAAGCGAGGCAGGGATCAGCCTGAGTCATCCGAGGGCGGACGGTACTGCGTGTACCACGACCTCCACACCCACAACACCAACGAATGTCAAGAACTCAGAGCCATGCGAGATGGGCGAATCGGCCGACGCCCAGAGCGCAATGACAGGGGCTATGGCCGAGGAGGAGGAAGAGGTGGCAGACGATGGGAAGACCATGGCCTTCACCAGGGATGGCATGACCACCCTCGCGAGGACCGCTGGCAGGACCAGCCTCGCGAGGGAGGCTGGAGGGACCAGCCTCGTGAGGGCCACCCGCACGGTAACGCAGGCCTCCCTCCTCTGCCGCCTCCACCAAGAAGGAACGAAGACCAACACCAAGATGATGGGGCTGGGGGCTTCCAAGAGCCACATGCAATTGCTTGCATCTTGGGTGGCGCCCAGGCCCCAGCCTCACAGTGCATCTTCAAGCAGTTTGCTCGTGAGGTGAATGCAGTCCTTCCCAAGCCTGAGGCCACGCGCCCTCTCAGGTGGTCTACGTGCGCGATCACATTCAGTTCCGCAGACCAGCTCAAGTGTGCGGCAACGGCCGGAATCCTCCAGATGCTTTGCTTCCCAGTCATCAGCAACGTGCAGGTCACCAGGACCCTCATTGATGGCGGGGCGGGACTCAACATCCTGTCCGTCGAGACGTTCGACAATCTCCAAGTGTCGTACGACCAGCTTCAGCCGACCAAGCCTTTCTCAGGAGTCACCGATGGTTCCACTGTTCCAATTGGGCAGGTTCGCCTTCCGGTCACCTTCGGGCAACGCAACAGCTACTGCACCGAGCTCATCGACTTCGACGTCGCTCACATCCGCCTGCCGTACAACGCCATCCTCGGGTACCCAGCCCTAGCCAAGTTTATGGCGGTGACTCACCATGGTTACAATGTCCTCAAGATGCCAGGAAGCGGTGGAGTCATCACCGTACCCTGTGAAGAAAGGGACGCAGTGTGCTCGCTTGAGCATGCGTTCCAAGCCGCAGCAATCAAAGACCCAAATCACAGGAGCGGGAGGCCTCCCGAGGCGACCCTCAAGAAGAAGAAGACCTCACCTGGCCCGTGCCACAAGGAGGCAGGCACCTCCGGAGGCATTGCGTCAGGATTCGCGCCCGATCAGGGAGCGCCACCCTCTCACGCATAGGAAGGCGCGCCCGGCGCCCTCCTCAGGCAGGGCTCGGGGGCTCTCTCTTGGAGAGCCGCCGACCTTGCCAAGGTCGCGGGGGAGGCGCTCGGGCACCACTTGGAGGGGTGCTTTCAAGCACGCTTCCCTCAGGAAGGTACAAGTCAAAGGAGACCAAACCCTCAGGAGTTCATCGCAAGGAACACCCATGAGCTACAAGAGTCCGGAGTCATGCGCGGCAGCCGCCGCTTACCTGCCGTGGCCCCACATCCAGGCGAGGATGGAGGACCGCGCGTCTGCGTCCACGTACCAGGGCTCAACCGAGCTGCATCCCAGGAGCGCCTATGGCCTTCGGCCATAGGGCGCTACGAGGGACCACCTCACAACTACGTTCGCATGCCCTTCGGCCTGCCGAGCGCGGTTGCCGCACATCAGCGCCTGTTGAGGAGCATTCTGGAGGCTCTGGAGGTCAGGCATCGCGCGGTCCTGGCGGAGGTGGCGATGGTCCCCGAAGACCTGCACGTGCTACCGGAGCCTCCCGAGGCCCCTGGGCCTGGGGGCTCGTGAGGGCTGACGTCTTCATCGCGCATCGCTCACTTCCTTAGCATCACTTCATCTTCAACAGCACCAGGTGACATCTTTCAGAGTTCTACTTTCAGCTGGGAGCACCCACAGGGCTGCACCATTCCCAGGCCGCGTGGGTCCGTCCCCGCGGCATGTATCCATTTTGGTTATGCTCTTTATTTACCTTGTTGGGGGCGCCCCTCGGGCTGCATCATCCCCACGCCGCTCGGGCCTGACCCGGCGGCGGTTGCTTTTACCTACGCTTGCTTGAAATTGGATTTCCTCCTATGTGCTTAACATACCTGACCTAATCACCTGCTCGATCGACGCCTATT
Organism: Triticum dicoccoides; assembly: GCF_002162155.2. Classification (NCBI taxonomy): domain Eukaryota; kingdom Viridiplantae; phylum Streptophyta; class Magnoliopsida; order Poales; family Poaceae; genus Triticum; species Triticum dicoccoides. The sequence goes on along the minus strand of NC_041380.1, from coordinate 249,224,301 downwards.
TGAAGAGCCGCTCGCTCTGGCACGACGCGTGCGCACGGGTCCATCCCTGCAACATTGATAAACCTGAGTGGTCGAGCTCTGGCCGCGACAGCCCCGCACGACGCCACCTCACCAGGCCCTCAGTGCCCTGACCACTCCCTTGGAGTGACCATAGGTTGGCCGGCGACCGTAACAACAGGTCTTGTTTCTCTTCATGATTGGTGTACAGGACCTACTCCAGGAGCAACGCTGGGGACATCGCGAGCTGCCTCTCCCTCTCTCCGGCACGGACCGCTTGCACATTAAAAGGGGGGTACCTGAGCATCGCGACTCATGGGCTCCTACTGGCTCTCCAGCCCTCACCCCCTGGCCTTGACCCACGGCATCGTGACCTGTCATACCAGCGGCGGCTGAGCTCGCTCGAGGGCCAGGACCTAAGGACGTAGAGCGTTAAGGAAAGTGCGGGCCAGTGGGAAGAAGCTCGCGAAGGCCTAACCCAGCAGTACCTCGGCCACCGCCTCTCGGGCCAGGCGCCTCTCTAAGGAACTACGTCAGACGCACAAGATAAGTCACGCCCTCGCAAGAGCTAGACCAACGCAGCGCTAAATCCTCGCCCAGTGCAACTCTGTCGCAGCGACGCTACCTTCCTTTCTCGCCTAGCAAGGATTGCTTGAGCGCTAAAGGGGACCTCCCGAGCATCGCGACTCGGGGGCTCTTACCGGACCTCGGGCCGCTCACCTCCTGGCCTTGACCACGGCATCACGACCTGGCATACCAGCGACGGCTGAAACTTGCCTAGGGACTGGGACCTGTCAGCGTAGAGTGCCAAGTCCTCGTGAGTATAGAAAGGGGGAGCTTAGCCGGAACAGAACGGACACCTCACGCCAATTCATATTAAGGATATAGTATTTAAAAAAGGCACGACAGACGCCTTACATACCCCCGCGGGGTGTTGCTTTAATTCCTCGCAGGGAACAAAAGGTGCTAACCCTAAGGGACGCTACTTGCGAGCACCTCCCCAAGTGACGCCATCATCAACAGTGGGCTGCCCAGTGACGGCGCCAATCCCATCCAGATCAGTGGCGTCGGCGGCCCGATGCAGCTGCCCCACTCCGAGCGCGGCGCGAGCTCGGAGGCTCGTAGCTGTCGTCGCTCATCTCCGGGGTTGCGAGGAGTTCGGGGGAGCCGCTAGAGCCCTCAGTCCCTCCGCTGCTGCCTGAGGAGCTGCAGGAGGACCAACGGGCGGGGCTGGTCCTCGCCAGTTTGTCATCCCTGCCGCTTCCCTTAGGGAAGCATTCCAGCCGGCGTCCTTCTGCATCAAAGACCTTGAAGAACATTAAGGAGGCGCCGTCATATTCAAGATGGATCACCAAGGCGCTGTCCGCGCGACAGACCCGGGCAATCTCACCCCAGCCCCGGGTCATGAATACCTTGCCCGAAGCAACGACCGCGACCTCCGCTCCGGTTGCAGGGGTGCCACAGTCGGCGTGCTGCAGCCAGAGCTCCAGGGCCCCGCTTGGCGGCATCTCAAAGGCGAAGGAGGGAGGAAGGCGGATCCACGAAATTGGAGGCATGGCGGCGTGGAGCACAAGCTCGCGAGAGGAGCGCTCCACGTGGACTCCAGGGGGACGACGCGCACCACTGTGACTCGCCGGCATCGGCGGCGACGCTGTCGGTGTTGCTCGGTGCCCTCCCCCCTGGGGCCTACAACGCGAGCGTACAAGGGCAGCGGAAACCCAGGCGGCGGCCGCTCGTACCACGGCCTCGACACCTCCTGCCAGGCGCCTTCGTCCCGGTGACAGAGGATTGGCCGCTTCTTCGGCGGGAGGGGGTCAGGACCCTCTCTGGGGGCCTTTCCCTTCTCCTCAGCTGAAAGCCGGCGGATCGGTGCCATTGGTGCAAGAGGAAGCAAGGATGAGGAAGAAGAATAGGAGGAGTAACAAAAAGGGGTGAACTGGCGGAGCTCACACAGCCCCGTACTTAGAGCCGGGGAAGGCCAACCGCCGGGCACTATGACCTCAGGTAATTATGACCCGTATCTCTACATGCGGCGACTTGTCAGGTTGTGCGGTTACCGAGGCGTCGTGGGAAGTGCAGACGCCCACGTCCAATCAATCACCACGCGGCGCCCAAGGCCGCGGGCTGTTAGGGCCCGCGGCGCTTCGTGCTTGCCCCTTCACTTTCCTGCTAGGCCAAGCCCGGGCGCGCCTTGGGCCCGGGGGCTACTGTCGGTGTTCTAGGAACGGGGGTCCCCAGACTTGCCTGCCTGCGGCCTGCGGCGTGGCTCAGGTGGGGGCCCAGTGCGGCCCATCTTCATCAGCCCAAGCTCAAGACCCTCGCGGGGCGGATGACAGGAAGCTTCCTCAAGAGCGGCCTCATCAGGCAGGCTCACGAGGAGGCAGAGAGATCAATGCAAGGGTACCTCGCGAGGATCCCATGATGCAAGCCATGACGATCAAGGCCAGGCGGGCGCCAGCTTGCGCAGGGTCCTTGTTTCCCCTTAGGTGCAAAGGGGGCAAGCACAGGCCAAGGTATCAGGCAAAGGCTACCATACCGGTGCAACGAGACCAATACCAGCCGGACGACCGGACGGAGGTCACCGTGGAGCCCAAGACGACGTCATCACCAGTGCTTTTGGCAGCCGAAGACCACCTTTGGTCAGGATAACTTGTACTAGATGTTCCCCTTTAAAATGGCCAATTGTTGGCGCCCTTCCCGCTCAAATATTCGGGGAGAGGCCCAGGGCCTCTATAAATAGATCTAGCCACCACAGAGTAGAGAGACGACTAGAGATCTGGTAGAACCCTCACAGAGAGAGAGGAAACCCAGTAGAGACTAAGTAGAACACACCGCATCAGCTCAAGAACACCCCTCGCGAGGCTGTTCTTCCCTTGTACCGTCCATCATCAGCCCAGAGGCAATCCACCACACCACACACTGGAGTAGGGTATTACACCACAACGGTGACCAGAACCAGTATAAACCTCGTGTCTCTTGTGTTGTTCATCATTTTCAGCTTAGTTCGCACGAGAGGATCGGACGTAGATCGGTAGGGGAGAGATCTCTGTGCGCACCCCAGTGTTCCAGCCTCAAGGGTCTGCCGGAACCCGAAATCCGACAATGAGGAGTAGCAAAAGTGGGATCGTGCGCATACAAGTCTTTTATGTGCTCGAAGCCAATGACATCCAATTCAAGTTGAGTAACAAGCATGCATATGCTGTAAAGAGCATCCGCCACAACATTTTCCTTACCTTTGATGTACTTGATGACATAAGGAAAAGACTCAATGAATTCACTCCATTTAGCATGACGCTCGTTCAACTTGGTTTGACCCTTAAGGTATTTAAGCGTTTCATGATCGATATGAATGATAAATTCATGAGGGCGAAGATAATGTTCCCATTCATGCAAAACTCGCACTAGATCATATAACTCTTTGTCATAGATGGGGTAATTGAGTTGCGCTCCAGAAAGTTTCTCACTAAAGTAAGCTATGGGGCGCTTCTCTTCCGTTAAGACACCTCCTATGCCATTACCACTAGCATCACAATGAATCTCAAAGGGTTTGTCAAAGTTGGGTAATGCAAGCACGAGAGCATGAGCAAGCAAATTCTTAAGCTCATCGAATGTGGTATCTTGGGATGGTCCCCAAACAAAAGGCGCATTTTTCTTGCTCAAAGCATGCAAAGGTGAAGCAATGGTGCTAAAGTCCTTCACAAATCTACAGTAGAAACCGGCTAAACCAAGGAAGCTATGCACTTGATGCAAGTTGGTTGGTTGTGGCCAAGTTTTAGTAGCATTGATCTTAGAGTCATCAACATGAACACCCTTAGAGGAAACAACCAAACCCAAGAAAACGAGCTTATCAACGCCAAAAGGCACTTTTCCATGTTAGCATAGAGACACTCTTTTCAAAGAGTTTGCTATAAACAAGGATATCGTCAAAGTAGACCACAACAAACTCACCAATGTAAGGGCGAAACACATAATTCATAAGACGCATAAAAGTACCCGGTGCTTCCGATAAACCCATAGGCATGACTAACCACTCATACAAACCAAACTTTGTTTTGAAAGTGGTCTTCCATTCATCACCATTGATGCGGAGCATCCCACGAACATCACCATGTCAAGAGTCCATTTGGCAAGTGACACGTTCGACATTCACTCCACATACACAAAGGTGAATCATCTCCTTTACGCGTGTTCACTTGACCCCTTCGAGGATGGTATACTACTTGACACTTCTCCCGTGTGCATGCATATGTATTGTCGGAACGCTATGGACGACATGGAGGATTGCAAGTGCCAAGGAACACCTACACCATCCGCGAGGGAAGCGTGGAAGCAAAGACGGAGCTACTACAAGCTATAGCCACCGGACGTCCGGACGCCACCGGACATCCGGTATGCGGTGCAGCCCAGACGGCCAGAAGTACTACATGCGATGAGTGCTACAGCGGCCGGACGTCCGACGAGTCCCAGCGCCCGGACGACCGGCGTTGACCGGATGACTGGTGCCACTACACCCGAGAAGAATCAACGAACATCCGGCGCGTGCCAGACGTCCGAACCGTCCTGAGCCACCAGACGTCCGACCCCCACCGGTCGTCCGGTACCTGCCTATGTGCAGCCGCGGGCCTTTGGCCTTGTACCCCTTTCCCACTTACCCCTTCGTGGCTAAGACTATAAATAGACCACCTCCACCTCCTTTCTAAGGTTAGCAAAGTAGTAGCTCTTTTAGGGATAGAGTTTTGCTCATCCATTACGGATCTACTCCACGAGAGAGACCGCGGACCCTCTTCGGAGAAGATCCACCTTGCATTGAAGACCCCTTCATGGGAAGATCCCCTCGTGGATTCAAGACCTCCTCACGGAGATGAACTTTACCTTGTATCTTTCCCTTTGTTGTTCATGTACCTTGTGGATCTTGTGTGTTTGATTGTCTAGTGGATGTGTGATTGGAATTTTTCTTGAGTGTTTCCCCTTGTGTTTTCTCTTCGTTCTTCCCCGTGTTCTTCGTGTTCTTCGAGGGATCCTGCTCCTTTCGTGAAAGATCGGTTGTATAGGGTTCCACCCTACATCATCTTGGTATCTAGAGCCACGTTGATCACGATTTCGGAGCCTCCCCGTTGTGTTTTCTAGCCTAATTTTGTTGTGTTCTTCCCTAAATTCGAAAATCCCCACCAAAATTAGCCCCATTTTTTGTGATTTGTTGGTTTGACGAAGTTTTGTTGGATTTGATCCATGGATTTGCTTGGTTTCAAGTGGGAGGGCTTCCATCTTTCATACACCAAAAATCCACACCAAAAATCTCCCCAAGTTTCCCCATCTTTCATCCACAAAATCTCCTTAATTTTGACCTCAAAATCCCCAAATTCCGCCCAAAATCGCGCCCCGGATCTCAAATCCCGCGTTGACCCCGACCCACCGGACGACTGACCTTTTACGGACGTCCGGAGCCCCAGGAAACATCGGACGTTCAAACTTTTACGGACATCCGAAACCCCTAACCCGAGCCAAATTTACGGATTTCCGAGCCCGCCCAGACGTCCGGCCCCCGGACATCCGTCCTTTTACGGACGTCCGTAACCTGTAGTTTCAGACTTCGGCTGATTTTTGTTTCAGCCATAACTAATTCATCTGAACTCCGATTTTGACGTTCTTTAGCTCGTTGAGAAGATCTTGACATCCCCCTTCCCACAAAAATACCAGCAGCATCATTTGACTCCATCAAATTTTGTGAATTTTGACATCTTTGCCTAGGGCTTCCATTGCATCATCCGCTACACCACCACCGACTTCCGCAACCTAACCAATTTTGTTCCCCATAGCATTAGCGGTTGTTTGAGTTGTGACTTGAGTCTCCTTAGGTGTCTAGGCTACTTAGGGACGATTGCTTCTTCATCAATCACCACCACCACTATCGCATAGGCTTACCAACCATACACCTCTTCCACACCGACTTAACCCAATTTTGTTTGTGTTGTGAGTTGTGTCTCCTAAGGTGTTTCAGCTACTTATGGACCGTGCTTCCAACTCCGACACCGTCTATAGTCCACCACACTACCCTCCATTTACACAATCCCATTGAGCTTCGGCAACACCACCACCGCATTCTGCTACCACCATTTTGACGTTTGAGATTTGAGTTCGTGGTTTTTCCGTTTCCTAAGGTGTTTTGGCTACTTAGGGACGAGTCTCCATCATCTTGGTATCTCCATCAAGATCACCGCTACTCATCATCACCGCGGACGGTAACCTCCATATCATCTTGGTATCGTGGTATCCCTTCATTGTATATTCCCTTGCCATTGCATTGATAACCCCTAGCCCATTTTGCATCACTTGCCTATCGAGACTAGCCATTTGAGTATTGCCGGCAACGTTACTTGTGCACATTAGTGATCTACACCATACTTTGCATACATACCATATCATATTGGTATCATATCATCCCTTGTGTCACAAGTTTGTTCTCGCATATACACAATTGCTATCTTGATTTGTGCATTGTGCAAAAGTGGCCATACACATACAAAAAAAGAATAAGCTTTTAAGCAAAGAAAAAGAGTGAACAAAGAGCTTGTAAGCAAGTGCCATAGCATCATACCACATTGCATAAGCTTGTCATATCCGATCATCTTGGATCATACCACCAGAAATCATACACATGGCATACTTGGGATAGAAAGTTTATCTATTTTGCATCTTATAGGTTGTGCACAAGTGTCGTATCCGCCTATTGAGCAATCGTGCTAGCGTCTCTCTTGAGTTGTGCAACACGAGAGTTTTCCGTGGATTCCACATTTTGTGCTCATCCTTGGTTGCACGACCCCATTTATCTATCCGTGTGTGCGTTTCCGTGTGCCATCCATCGCTATTGGTCTACTTATTTCACTTGCGAATTTGTGAATCTCTTTCAACATTATTGACTCTTGCTAACATTTTGCATTAAATTTTTGTGCCACTATCCTCACCGAGATACTCCATAAGCTTTAGTTTGTAGGTGTGAGTGAACAAGTCCGGTACCAATTCCACTATTCTTTCATCTCACATTGAGTGAAACGGGATACATCCTCAACTTTGGGGAAAGGTAACTCGGTATTGTTTATCTCATTTCCTACTCACCTCTACTCGAGTCTTGTGATGGATAGGAAAGGCATTTCACCTTTGGTCTACAACAACAACGACAAGTTCGATGCCATGAATAAATCTACCGACGCCAAGATGCAAGCTCAAATGGAGGTGGTCAAAGCCCTCATCAAGTACTACAAGCGATCTTCCTCATCTTCGAGAAGACGCTCAAGAGCACATGTCTCCGAGCTACCATCTCCGGCAAAATCACATCGGCATCAACACCATAACCAACAAGGATGTGAAGGTGAAGAGCTCAACACCAACAACTGCTCAACGACTTCACCATCTCCCTTGGCATCTTCGCCAAGCGACTTCAAGGCATCTTCGCCTATGGACATACGACATCTTCGCCCACAAGCACTTCAAGAGAAGCTCCCCAAGTTCAAGTCCGCAACTTCCACGAGCTACTACGACCTCGACATCGACCACGCGATTCCTTTCTATGAGACTCAAGAACCCGAGGAGTATCTCGAGTGGGAGCATTTGATGGACGACTACCTGAAGCTACATCAAGTTCCTCCCGAAGATTAAGTGAAGTGCGCCACAAGGAACTTCCATGACTATGCGTCCACATGGTGGCTTCACGCACCTTTGGAGACCTATGACATGAGTTGGCCCAAGACAAAGAGAGCTTTGCAGCGAGAGTTTGTGCCTCCAACCTACACGGAACAACTTCTATGCCAATTGGAGAACACCACCCAAGGATCCAAGTCCATCGATGAGTACTTAAAGGAGATGAAGAAAGCCTTGCGACGAGCCAGTGTGGATGACCCCATTCCGATGAAGTTCCACTTCATGATGGGATTGCACAATGACATCTCCAAGACTCTCTTCCTCGAGAACTACAAGTCCCTCGACGACTACTACATTGGTGTTCTCAATGCAGAGCAAGAACTCATGAAGGCCAAGGCTTCTCCACCCCAAGCACACTTCTCGAATACCAAGCTCCAAGAAGGCGAGCATGAGGATAGTACCACCAAGATGTCCAAGCTCGACGAGCTCCAAGACGATGCTCCCAAGTTCGACTTCACCACCATCCCTCTTGGTGGAATTGATGATGCCGAGTATACTTTGAATCTTTTTCAAGATGGTGCGGCGACGACTACAACTACGGAGACCATCAAGGATGAAGCTTTGGAGGCGAGCGACATGGTGACAAGAAAGGATGATGCTTCCATCTTAGGAGGCGAGAGTGATGATGCGCCATCTTCGGCCTTCATCCACGGCGACGACAACAAGATGGTTGAGCATGGGATTTTCCCTTCAACCATGGCGACATATGATGACTTGACTGACTTTAGCCACCATATTGAGAGTGAGAGTGACTTCACCACTAGCCCCATATGTGATGTGTTGTCCCAATTCCCATGTGAGGAGAGCCACAACGCCCACCTCTTAAGTGAGTGAACCACCACATAGAGAGAGTGAGATAGTTGATAGGTCATGTGAGGCCACTTTCAACACTAACGGCTTGACCTCTACCTCTATTGTGTCTTCTCATTTGGTGCTAGGTCCCATCTATGATGACGCGCTAATTCGCGATGACTTCGTCCTCCCGTTGGACAAGATGATGGCCATGGTGGAATATGATGCACCCCCACATGGTTCCATCAAGATGAATATGACCACCATTTGGTCTTTACCACCTCACCTACACCACATGAGCGGAATGACAAAGGTAACATAGGTGAAGGTGATGCTCTAGTCCCACTAGTGGACATTCTTGACATTGATTGCTTGCATGATGTTGACCAACCTATTACCATGCTTCGTGCTAGTGCGACTTCCCCATGCGATGATTTACCCATTTATGATGAGTATGATGATTGCCATGTGGAGTCTATTAGTTGTGATGCCATGTTACATAGGATTTATTGTGCTAATTCTCTCGGTCACATCATGTTTGCCAATCCGCTTGACTTGTCATATGCTATGCATGAGATCAATCATATGTCATATTTGCAATCTCTTCATAGTGACTATGCATATGCTATTAAAATAAACCCAATTTGCACATATGGCATAGATGACAAGCCTATGGTTATTGGCATTTGTTTCTCTTGTGATGATATTGACATGCTACCTTTGCATCATTTATCTCATATGCCTTGCCATAACCACCTAGATTCGGATATGCATTGTTTTGGATGTTGTCCATTTTCTCCATATGATGTTTCCGATATTTCTCATGAGGAGACCCCCATAGTTTCCTCATACATTTTAGGAGATTTTGATCACTCCCATCCATTGCATGATCCAAATACTTGTATGCTCAATTTGGATCCCCATCGTGTTATACACAATAACTATTCTTTCATGATGGACGACATGTTCTTATACCATGCATCAAATTTCTTTGAGCGATGCTTATCTTGTGCTAACTTTCATGTACACATACACATCATGATGGATGATGTGTACATTTACCACACACACACACAATTTCTTTCGTTTGTGTCTCTTTTGTGTAGGTACCCATGAATTCTTGTCAACCTTGCAATCCCATGAGTTGACAAAACGATCTCTAGAGAGCAATGGTGACTTGGGATCCCATGGATTGTCTTTCCCACCGCTCTCTTCGCACAAAGAGTTCGCGCATTTCTTCTACATGGCCCTCACTTGGCTATGGGTTGTTGTCCATTATATATCCTTTGCCCATCTTGCCATGTTCACTTTGCATGATATGCTAATTCCTATGCTTTTGCCATGCATTTGTGACCCATGCTTTGCATTACACATGATGATTGATTCTCATACTTGTATGTGTATTTGCAAGCTTGGTGGAGATATTGCTTGTTATTGCCATGTTTGCTTTGTGCCCCATGCCTATGATGATAATTTCATCTTGCTTTGTGTTCATGCTTGCGATATGTCATGTGCATTGTCTATGCCTATTATTTGCTCTCATGACATGATTGCCATGATTTACTCTAGTATGTTGCATCTTCGCACTACTAGCTTGCACGACTTCATTACTATGATTGCTTGCCTTGTTGCATCACCAATGATTCATACTTGCTCATTTCATGCGGTTGACGTCAACCATCTACATGCTTTGCACATGATTGTTGTTGCTTCTTGTCATATATCCCATGTGTTACCTCTCTCATGCTAGATGATTTGACATGTATTGAGTGCAACAATGCCCCTAGTCTTGATAATGAGTTTGCCCCCATAGCATTCTCACATATGATTGGAGATTTTGACATTTTTCTTGTGAAGCATGCTTGTCTTGCCTCTTTCCACCATATACCTAGTGCCATGAGTATAGCCATTGTTGCATCATATTATTCATGCACTTGTGCTTCTAATGGTTATGTGCAAGAGAAGAGAACCATCATGATGGATGATGTGTTTATCTACCATGCGCATACGTTCTTTGATTTGTTGTGTGCATGTGTAGGATACTTGAACTTCGTCTCAACTTCCACTTCACGTGAGTTGACCGTTCGAGCTCTTGAGAGCGAACTACCTTCTACCACGACGATTCTACATTGCACTTGCTTGTACTTCGGCATTGTGAAGGACACACAAGGACATCCTTTCAAGGTGATATCCTTCTCTTTTGAGAACTCCCAAACCATGAGCATGGATATTATGGATCATACTACTTGTGTTGCTTTCCCCATGAGACTTATTATTCATCTTGGACCACTTGATTGCACACTTATTAGAGATCTTGCTTCAACTTGTCATTTTCACCATTCCATGCATCATGATATATATGCCTTGTGTGTTGCGTCCAATTCTTGGATTATTTGCTCCTATAATATGTTTGGTTGCAACAATATCATTTCTTCACATATGCCATGTCCCATTGCTTGTCGCATGATTGACTTGATTGCCTCTCACATGATGAACAATTGCTCTTTACATTGTGTTGAGTGCCACACGATATTCACTACACCCTATGCACATTATGCTTGGATTGTCTTGCACTTGTCCCATGTGTTTATACACTTCATTACTTTGTGTTGTGAATGATTCCTATGCCTACCATCGACCATTTGTCAAGCGCTTTATGCATGATTGCTATGACCTTGAGGTTGATGCTTCTTCTCTTGTCACACATATTTGCATCACTACCTCACACCATATGCTTTGCATGATGACGACACTTGTTTGATGAATCACCTCTTGAATGCTTGGTTTTGCAATAACGCTAACCACATTTATTTTTCCAATTGTTTTTTGTCCTTGCTCATTTTGTAGGAACCACTAGACGGTGCGACATTGGAGAGTGCCCACTTCAAGCTTGAAGATGATGCCTACTTGGTGAACGTCCACTTCTACACAGCGAAGCCATCTCTTTCCCATGGTGATTTGGTTTTCGATCCGAGGTCGGATCTTTCCCAAGGGAGGGGAGATGATGCGGAGCATCCCACGGATATCACCATGTCAAGAGTCCGTTTGGAAAGTGACACGTTCGACATTCACTCCACATACACAAAGGTGAATCATCTCTTTTACACGTGTTCACTTGACCCCTTCGAGGATGGTATACTACTTGACACTTCTCCCGTCTTCATGCATATGTATTGTCGGAATGCTACGGACAACATGGATGAGTGCAAGCGCCAAGGAACACCTACACCATCCGCGAGGGGAGCGTGGAAGCAAAGACGGAAGAAGACAAAGCTGCTACAAGCTACAACCACCGGACGTCCGGACGCCACCGGACATCCGGTACCTGGTGCAGCCCAGACGACCAGAAGTACTACAGGCGACAAGTGCTACAGCGGCCGAATGTCTGCTACCTCTAGAGCACTGCGTTGGTTTTCCCTTAAAGAGGAAAGGGTGATGCAGCAAAGTAGCATAAGTATTTCCCTCAGTTTTTGAGAACCAAGGTATCAATCCAATAGGAGGCCACGCACGAGTACCTCGCACCTACACAAACAAATAAAATCCTCGCAACCAACGCAATGAAGGGGTTGTAAATCCCTTCACGGTCACTTATGAAAGTGAGATCTGATAGATATGATAAGATAATATTTTTGGTATTTTTATGATAAAGATGCAAAGTAAAGAAAGCAAAATAGACGGAAAAGTAAATAGCTTGTTGATGGAAGATTAATATGATGGAAAATAGACCCGGGGGCCATAGGTTCCACTAGTGGCTTCTCTCGAGAACATAAGTATCACGGTGGGTAAACAAATTACTATTGAGCAATTGACAGAATTGAGCATAGTTATGAGAATATCTAGGTATGATCATGTATATAGGCATCACGTCCGAGACAAGTAGACCGACTCCTGCCTGCATCTACTACTATTACTCCACACATCGACCGCTATCCAGCATGCATCTAGAGTATTAAGTTCAAAAGAACAGAGTAACACTTTAAGCAAGATGACATGATGTAGAGGGATAAACTCATGCAATATGATATAAACCCCATCTTGTTATCCTTGATGGCAACAATACAATACGTGCCTTGCTGCCCCTACTGTCACTAGGAAAGGACACCACAAGATTGAACCCAAAGCTAAGCACTTCTCCCATTGCAAGAAAGATTAATCTAGTAGGCCAAACAAAACTGATAATTCAAAGAGACTTGCAAAGATAACCAATCATACATAAAAGAATTCAGAGAAGATTCAAATATTGTTCATAGATAAACTTGTCATAAACCCACAATTCATCAGTCTCAACAAACACACCACAAAAGAAGATTACATCGAATAGATCTCCACAAGAGAGGGGGAGAACTTTGTATTGAGATCCAAAAAGAGAGAAGAAGCCATCTAGCTAATAACTATGGACCCGAAGGTCTGAAGTAAACTACTCACACTTCATCGGAGAGGCTATGGTGTTGATGTAGAAGCCCTCCGTGATAGATGCCCCCTCCGGCGGAGCTCCGCAAAAGGCCCCAAGATGGGATCTCACGGATACAAAAAGTTACGGCGGTGGAATTAGGGTTTTGGCTCCGTATCTAGTAGTTTGGGGGTATGTAGGTATATATAGGAGGAAGGAGTATGTCGGTGGAGCAACGTGGGCCCCATGAGGGTGGAG
>NC_041380.1:249210136-249211003 GCF_002162155.2 Triticum dicoccoides | reverse complement strand
CTTCCTGGTAGCTTTCTTGACGTAGGGTCCAAGTCCTCTGGATCACGTTCGTTCCAAAAATCACGTTCCTGAAGGTTTCATTCCGTTTGGACTCTGTTTGATATTCTTTTTCTGCGGAACTCTAAAATAGGCAAAAAACAACAATTCTGGGCTGGGCCTCCGGTTAATAGGTTAGTGTCACATCCCTAGCTTCTGGCATTGCACTAGGGTAAACTCATATGTGCATCATGTTTAAACTTTGAAAGAAACTTGAAATGGGGATTGCCTAAACCCTAGCATTAAAGGAATTCACTAGGTTCAACCAAAATATTTCCAGTAAATCCAAATGGCTTTAAAAAATGTTCATCATTCTTGGAAAAAACTGGAAACAGTAACCAGAGGTGATGCACATTTTTGCATGACATATTTGGGCTCTGGATTAAATCATATGTTATTTGAATTTGGGCATTTAAATGCTAGTAAATATTTTAAATGCCCAAGTAATCCTAAATTGAAATGTTCCATGTTGGGTATATTCTATACAGTGGGCATGTTCAGTTTGGTGATTTTTGAAAGGGTCTAGGTATTTTTAGAAAAGCCACAAAGATTACAGAAAAATAGAAAAGAAAAATAGAGAGAGAGAGAAACCCACCTGGGCCTCACCTGTGCTGGCCCAGCCCACCTGGCTTGTGCCAGTCGTCACCCACCTCTGCCAGTAGGCAGAGGCGTGTCGCCAGCGTGCGCACCCGCGGCTACCTCCTGCTTCCACCTCCTGCTGCCTCCATGCCGTCTCCCCATCGCCATGGCATTGCCACGCACCCCCCCCCCCGAGACCCCTCTCAACTCCCCCTCACTCGCTGCTCTCTCTCCCCTCCCCTGTCTTGCTCT
>NC_041380.1:249191948-249209778 GCF_002162155.2 Triticum dicoccoides | reverse complement strand
TGCTCTCTTCCCCACCACCGAGCGTGCCCGTCGCCGCCGCTCGCTGCCACGGCGTCCACCGGCCACCCCTCGACCCCTCTCCGTCTCCGGGAGCTCCGCCATCGTCTACTACATCTCCTGGACGACGAAAGCAAGCCCGGATGCCCGGAAGCGTCGCCATCAAGCTCGTCCCCGCCGCCTCTGCCCGGAGATCGCCGCCGCCATTCCGTCCTCACCAAGTCGTCCCTGAGCCCACTTAGCGTCTCATCCGACTCCTCGTGAGCTCCTCTTCCTCTCCCCTCACTCCGTGCACTCGATTTCGTCCCCTAGCTAGCTGCCCTGCCAGACCCGAGAGCTCATCACCGCCGTAGTTCGTCACCGCCGTGGCCAGGGCCACCCCAGCTTGCGCCCGAGCGCGTCACCGTGTTCGTTGCACCCCCAGGAGCCCGCAGCACCCTTCGGTTTCCCCTCTAGTGCACCGTAGTGATGAATCCATCATCACCCGAGCTCCGGCCACCGCCGCGAGCTCCATTCCGGCGAGCTCCGGCGCCCCCACGGCCACCCACCTACCTCCCTGGATGCGGGCGAGCCCGGGCTACGCCCCGATGCCCTTAGCCACCGCCCCCGTCGCCTTTAGCGCAAGTCCGGTGCGTTGCCGCCGCGGGTTTGGTCGCCGCCGGCCAACTCCGGCAACAGCCGACGTGGCGGGGTCATTAGTGCTAATCCCCGCCAGCTGGACCACACCTAGTCACTGACAGCGGGCCCCGCAGTGGGTCAAAGCCCAGTTAGCGCCGGGTTTGACCCGGGGTTGACCTCTGTTTGACCCTTGAGTCACTGACATGCGGGCCTCGCCCGGCTAACCAGTTAGTTAGAGCTAAACTTAATTAAGTTAGTTTAGTTAGTCACTGACCAGTGGGCCCAGTGTTGTTTAGTTAGTTTAGTTAACCTAAATAGTTAACTGTGAGACTGACTAGTGGGGCCCAGCCGTCAGGTTTGACTTGGCCAGCCACAGTTGACCTGATGACGTCACCCTTACGTCATGCTGACGCAGTAAAACCTTTTCTGGATTTTAAATAAATCTAAATGATTTATTTATTTCAAAAAATACCTAAAACTTCTAAAAATCATAGAAAATAATCTATAACTCAGAATGGAATAAATTATATATGAAAAATTATCAGAAAAATTCAAGGAATCCATCTGTACCATTTTCATGCATGTTTGAGAAAGTTAACTTCACTGTTTAGGATGAAACATGATTAGGGCAAATTTCATAATAGGTTTGGAGTTGGAATTTGATATAGTTTTGAATTCCACTTCAATTTAAATGACTTTCTGTTGCATTAGCCCAAATCACAACATATTGCCATGTCATGATCATGCATCATATTGTTGCATTGCATTGATTGTATTCTTCCTTGTTTGCCGGTAATTGCCCCCTCTCAGTAGACGTTGTTTCCGACGACGTGATCGATGACACCGATGAAGAGCTATTCTATCTTCAGAAGTGCCAGGCAAGCAAAACCCCCTTGTTCATTCTGATACAATCCCACTCTCTCGCTCCTGCTCTCTTTTACTGCATTAGGACAACAACGATTCAACTGTTACATGTTGCGGTAGTTGAACCCCTTTCCTCTGCATGACCTGTCATTGCCACAGTAAATAGATGAAACCCACTAGCATGAGTAGGAGTTGTTTGAGCCCTGATGTGCCTACTCATTCATGCTTGTTTGTCATGCCTGCTTTTGCATAGAGTTGTGTCAGGTCTGGTTCATCGAGGATGAATCGGAGGTGTGTAAACATGTCCTACGGTGTGTGAGCTAAGTGTGTGAACACGATTTGGTAAAGGTAGCGGTGAGAGGCCATGTAGGAGTACATGGTGGGTTGTCTCACTGAAACCGTCCTCAGGAACTGAGTTCTGTGTTTGTGATCCATGAAACAGCTACTACCACACATTGGGCCCTGAAATATGACCCCGCTCGACTTATTGACCCCTCTCTTCCTCTGTCCAGGAGTTGCAACTAGTTTCTGGTGTTTGTAGGTTATGTGTTGGCGGCCGTGCGTAGCGCTGACCCTAGGGGTGGGCTATGATGCGGTAGATACACTGTGGCCGGGTATGCCGGGCGCCCGTTTGGCGTCTCGGGACCCTATACACATCGTTTGGGGCCGTTGAGGACAACCCGGCCGGATTTCCTTGCGGATGGAACCCGAATAGGCGATAAACCTGGACTAGAGACTTGTGTGGTTAGTCAGGTCGTGGTCTACACCCACGTCGGCTTTTGCTTGAAGTCTGCCGAGCACATGTCGTGTGCAGACGCTAAGTGGTGGAAACATGTGTGACGAAGTACACCCCTGCAGGGTTATAAATGATCTATTTGAATAGCCGTGTCCGCGGTAAAGGACTTCTGGGTTACCTATAATAGTTCATAGACAAGTGAAAGTGGATACTCTAAAATGCGCAAGATAAGCGTGAGTGCTATGGATGGCGTTCTCGTAGGGAGACGGGAGCGGATCCATAGTGGTGTATTGATATGGTGAATATGTGGACTCGTGTGCGCCACCTCAAAAGAGTTACTTGCAGTCATAGTTTAAGATAGCCACCGAGTCAAAGCTGGCTTGCTGCAGTTAAACTCCACCACCCCCCTTTGTTGATACCGATGCATATGTAGCTAGTTCTGATGTAAGTCTTGCTGAGTACTTTTGTACTCACGTTTTCTTAATTTATGTTTTGCAGAGAGACTCCAGTCTCGCTAGTAGTTTCGCGTGGACTTCGACGTTAGCTTGATACCTCAGCTACGATCTTGTGCCCTCGGCAGGATCTGGTAGATAGTCAGGCCTTTTCCATTTGTAGATGTCTGTACTCAGACATGTTAAGCTTCCGCATGTGTTTGACTTGTATGCTCTGAATGTTGGGTCATGAGACCCATGTTTGTATTATCTCGCTCCTCGGAGCCTAATGAATAAATACTCTGAGTCGTAGAGTCTTGTTGTGATGCCATGTTGTATTGCACATATTGAGCATATTGTGTGTATGATTGAAATGCTTGGTATGTGTGGGATCCGACAATCTAGTTGTTTATCCTTGGCAGCCTCTCTTATGGGGAAATGTAGTCTAGTGCTTCCATGAGCCATAGTAGTCCGCTACAGCCCGGTTCACCGGAGTCCTGCTAGTCCAGCACTACTGCTCAGGACACTTGACTGGCCGGCATGTGCTTCACTTCGTTCCTGTGTCTGTCCCTTCGGGGAAATGTCACGCGGTGACATCCGGAGTCCTGCCTAGCCTGCTACATCTCGGGTTCCCGGAGTCCTGTTAGCCCAGTGCTACAGCCCGGATTCACACGTTGCTGACCGACATGCTCGATGTGATTCATGTATGCCTGTCCCCATAGGTTAGTGCTGCTTTGGGTTCACGACTAGCCATGTTGGCCCGGGTTCTTTGTCATATGGATGCTAGTGACACTATCATATACGTGAGCCAAAAGGTGCAAACGGCCCCGGGCCATGGTAAGGCGACACCGTGGGAATACCGTGCGTGAGGCCGCAAACTGATATGAGGTGGTACCGGCTAGATCGATGTGACTTGGAATCAGGGTCCTGACAGCTTTGTTATCAGAGCCTGACTGCCTGTAGGATTACCAAGCCAAGCTGGTCGAAGTTGTGTCTAGAAATGCTTTAGTTATGTAAGGGAATTGATTGTGGGAGGGAATGTAAGGCTCTTTTTACTCCTTATACCTCATGCCCTCTGATCTGAGTCAACCTCTTCCTTTCTACGGGGATTAAGAACTAGGCTTTCTCATCTATCTATCAGGATGACGCGTTACTAAACCGTAGTTGCCTAGGATTGTTGAGTTCAAGCCTCAGTTTAGTTCCTACTACTTCCATATGTTCATAATTGGTACCAGAACCTTGATATGATGTTGTTGAGTGACTATGCAAATCCTTGTGAATGTCTCAAATATTTTTCTGAGCAGTTACAACCGTTATGCTGTCCGAGTCATCCCAGGTTTCTAATTAGTCTGATGCATTTGTAAATCCTTCTTCCTATCCTGATGTCCTTTGGGCCAGATTAAGCACACTAATCGATGAGTTGAGGTACTCTATTGCCTCGACATATATGTTGGAGCTATTATTATGACCCTAGGTGTTTTAGGGAGTCACCTAGTAATCTAGCAATGCTTTGCATCCCCAGTGTGATGATTCTGGCCATTACTCTCGAAAGCATCCCGTGATGCTACTTAGTAGTAGGTATTCTATTCCTGGGTTCTTGAACCCGAGATTCACCCTACTTACTTCATGCTGATAGTGTTTGTTAGTTTCTTTAGAATATTAGTAACCTTTGCGATAGTCCTCGAGGTCCATGGTATTTCCTTCTTCCAAATACCATGAACTGCTTATGGCAGAAGTTCTTTTGAACCAAAAGATCACAACCAAAGTGCTCTTGAGGAGTTCTCCATTCTAAATTGTGACTCTGCCAGTTCTACCTTTCTGCATGGGTTATCCGGAAGAAATATGTTGAACTCGTTCGACATACTAATCTATGCATTCACAACTCAGAAAGTTATATGTTCCTTTGAGTTGTCCCCCTTCAGTTATATTCCGACCTTCATCTATCAGTTGATAGTCAATAGTATGTGAGCATTCGTTCATCGGTGCTTGTCGTTCTTGTGGTCCGTCAAGCCATTCTATTTCAGAATGACTAGGAGAAACAAACTCCAGTACCTCATCCATATCCAGGATTGGGTCAAAGTAGTTGTGTTCTGCAAATCAAATGCCATCCAGCTTTTGCTCTATTCTACCCTGGAGTATTACCCCTTTTATGTCAGGACTGTCATGAGAATTGCACCACCTCTTATGAATTCTTGACGCAGTAATACTTCTTGCCATCATTGTTCATTCCTCAGTTCCGTGTTATTATAACCAGAATGCTGACAAGTGAACCGTGATGTGTGAAAGCAATATTCCTAGCAACCCCGTTGCTTGGTAGTTAATGGACAATACTCTCATTCTTAGCGTGCTGGTAATTAAATCACCATCCTAAGATTGATCGTGCTACCTAGTCCATATTTCCGGGTGCACTCATCGACCAATGAGTTAGGACTGTGATAATCCCTCGCTCTTTGATCATATCGTCTTGCTCTGAAAAGCGAGATTGTTCTCGAGCTTAGTAACATATCGGTGGTTCGTGATTCTTCGAAGATCTTCTCGGAAGTATTACCAGGTTGTCACCTGACCGCTATGTTGAGTTCGTGATCAAGTTGGTTTCTTGTAGCCACCCTCTTCTCCAGGAATCTGTGTTGGATACCCTGAGCTAGTTGGTTAAGCTGAACAACAACTTGGAGAGTTGGAAAATGAAAGCTTGTTCGACTCAGTTCATTCCAAGGGATATCCTTGTGTGTGTGTGTGTGTGTGTTGAAGAAAGATGATATTTTCATCGATTGTTCCTCGGGATCGGTTGTTGAATCTATCGTCTTGTCCAAACCTTGATTTGAGTGTGGGCTATCGTCAAGTCAAATGAGAACTAACGATGTTCATAATGTTGTCTTACTCGTGGGTTTCCTCGAGCATACACCGTTATATCTTTTCGGGTCTGACCAATGCTATCACCTTGTTCACATAATTATGGAATTCCATCTTCACGGAAATTTGGATGACCTGTTATTGAGCCCATTGACAATATTTTCATCTTATCCATGATTCATGTTGAACATTAAGCTAGTGTTGGAAACTTTGAAAGCATTTCTTCATGCTAGCTCATGAAGCATATGTTTGGTATAAGAAGTGACTTCCTCTAGTTCACGTGCATTTGAAGCAAGTTGCCGCCATGAATTTGGGGAAGTTTGTTTCGCTTTCTCTGGAGTCATCCCAAGTCAGTCATGCATACGTGCGAAGTATTCTGTGGTCTGGAGACTTGCAACCTTCATTCTATATGAATCCCTAGCACACCAAGCCACTGATTGATTTGTTCAAGGAGAAGAAGTTTCTTCTTAAGAGCTAGACTTACGCAAGGACTTCGATATCCTCGATGATGGTTCCCCATCTGGACTCGGTAGTGTTTTATTATAAGACTACTATGTGGTCATGCTTGTCTGGGACAGCGTGTTCACAGGTTTGTAGCAAAACCGGCTCATGTTTTGGAGCTTACTATCATAGTTCATTTTCTGAGAATCTCGCAACGTCATATCGTCGGTTTGCGTTGCAAACTTTCTTTTCCAGACATGCTGTCTGAAATATCCTATTACCAACCAGATCTGAATCTTAGGCAGATATGATGGTTGGAACTTTTCCAGGATCTATGATGTAGGTCCCAACAGGGTTGATGTTCTGGCCGACACACCTAGCCGGAAGATCTGTCATTATAGTATCTTGCCCATTTTTCCATGAGGATTTCGTGCGACTTATTATAGAAGTTGTTCCTTAGGAATCCTTGTGCTCTCAGTTTCTTCGATGATTCTATAACCATTGAAACATTGGAAACACTCTCGACTGTTGAGTTTTGCCCCAGTTACCAGAATCATTCCCAGCATTTGCATTTTGTTCCCAGCTTGCACCTCAGTAGTAGTTGTCCAGGATCATCTTCAAAAGTGGACTTACCATGGGTCCCATCCGTCTCCGATGATAAGCAAATCATCCATTGTGTTGTCTCCAACAAGGTAGTCCACATCATTCATCCTAGTCTGAGTATGCCATTTCTTCGAGCTCTTTCAAATGATCAATTGAAAATTGCTTTAAGTTGGCATGAAGAGTTTCAATGATCTATGGATCAAAAGTAATTCTTTTTGCCACTTAAGGGAACAATCCAACAAGTCACTTTTCCCAAGGTGCCCCATTACGGGACCATGGCAATTATCTCCTCGCCACCTTGACACCATCCACCATATTTCTAAGCGTGGAATTGCTGCCCACAAATCAAACCCCGTCATTTGTTCTTCCATCCCTCTCGATGTGTTCTGTGTCTCAACTCAAGATGTTTAGACATCTCATTCCGCGAGTGGATCTTGTATAGCTCGATCTTCGAGAAGATCAATCTTAGTATAGTTTCTTTTTGTCATCATCGCGTGGATGAAGATCTCAAAAGCGAGGATGTCAAGATCAACGTATGCAACGAATCAACAATCTTTTGAGGTGCAACCTGGATCGTGAAGATCGTGTTGGTCTAGTGCCCCCCCTTCCTTCTTACCTCACGTCTTGAATCTCGGGCCGAGATTCTTGTTTAGTGGGGGTGAGTTGTCACATCCCTAGCTTCTGGCATTGCACTAGGGTAACTTCATGTGTGCATCATGTTTAAACTTTGAAAGAAACTTGAAATGGGGATTGCCTAAACCCTAGCATTAAAGGAATTCACTAGGTTCAACCAAAATATTTCCAGTAAATCCAAATGGCTTTAAAAAATGTTCATCATTCTTGGAAAAAACTGGAAACAGTAACCAGAGGTGATGCACATTTTTGCATGACATATTTGGGCTCTGGATTAAATCATATGTTATTTGAATTTGGGCATTTAAATGCTAGTAAATATTTTAAATGCCCAAGTAATCCTAAATTGAAATGTTCCATGTTGGGTATATTCTATACAGTGGGCATGTTCAGTTTGGTGATTTTTGAAAGGGTCTAGGTATTTTTAGAAAAGCCACAAAGATTACAGAAAAACAGAAAAGAAAAATAGAGAGAGAGAGAAACCCACCCGGGCCTCACCTGTGCTGGCCCAGCCCACCTGGCTTGTGCCAGTCGTCACCCACCTCTACCAGTAGGCAGAGGCGTGTCGCCGGCGTGCGCACCCGTGGCCACCTCCTGCTTCCACCTCCTGCTGCCTCCCTGCCGTCTCCCCATCGCCCTGGCGTTGCCACGCACCCCCCGAGACCCCTCTCTCCTCCCCCTCACTCGCTGCTCTCTCTCCCCTCCCCTGTCTTGCTCTCTTCCCCACCACCGAGCGTGCCCGTCGCCGCCGCTCGCTGCCACGGCGTCCACCGGCCACCCCTCGACCCCTCTCCATCTCTGGGAGCTCCGCCATCGTCTACTACATCTCCTCGACGACGGAAGCAAGCCCGGATGCCCGGAAGCGTCGCCATCAAGCTCGTCCCCGCCGCCTCTGCCCGGAGATCGCCGCCGCCGTTCCGTCGTCACCAAGCCGTCCCCGAGCCCACTTAGCGTCTCATCCGACTCCTCGTGAGCTCCTCTTCCTCTCCCCTCACTCCGTGCACTCGATTTCGTCCCCAAGCTAGCTGCCCCGCCGGACCCGAGAGCTCATCGCCGCCGTAGTTCGTCACCGCCATGGCCAGGGCCACCCCAGCTTGCGCCCGAGCGCATCACCGTGTTTGTTGCACCCCCAGGAGCCCGTAGCACCCTTCGGTTTCCCCTCTAGTGCACCGTAGCAACGAATCCATCATCACCCGAGCCCCGGCCGCCGCCGCGAGCTCCGTTCCGGCGAGCTCCGGCGCCCCCACGACCACCCACCTACCTCCCTGGATGCGGGCGAGCCCGGGCTACGCCCCGATGCCCTTAGCCACCGCCCCCGTCGCCTTTAGCGCAAGTCTGGTGCGTTGCCGCTGCAGGTTTGGTCGCCGCCGGCCAACTCTGGCGACGGCCGACGTGGCGAGGTCATTAGTGCTAATCCCCGCCAGCTGGACCGCACCTAGTCACTGACAGCGGGCCCTGCAGTGGGTCAAAGCCCAGTTAGCGCCGGGTTTGACCCGGGGTTGACCTCTGTTTGACCCTTGAGTCACTGACATGCGGGCCTCGCCCGGCTAACCAGTTAGTTAGAGCTAAACTGAATTAAGTTAGTTTAGTTAGTCACTGACCAGTGGGCCTAGTGTTGTTTAGTTAGTTTAGTTAACCCAAATAGTTAACTGTGAGACTGACTAGTGGGGCCCAGCCGTCAGGTTTGACCTGGCCAGCCACAGTTGACCTGATGACGTCACCCTTGCGTCAAGCTGACGCAGTAAAACCTTTTCTGGATTTTAAATAAATCTAAATGATTTATTTATTTCAGAAAATACCTAAAACTTCTAAAAATCATAGAAAATAATCTATAACTCAGAATGAAATAAATTATATATGAAAAATTATCATAAAAATTCAAGGAATCCATCTGTACCATTTTCATGCATGTTTGAGAAAGTTAACTTCACTGTTTAGGATGAAACATGATTAGGGAAAATTTCATAATAGGTTTGGAGTTGGAATTTGATATAGTTTTGAATTCCACTTCAATTTAAATGACTTTCTGTTGCATTAGCCCAAATCACAACATATTTCCATGTCGTGATCATGCATCATATTGTTGCATTGCATCGATTGTATTCTTCCTTGTTTGCCGGTAATTGCCCCCTCTCAGTAGACGTTGTTTCCGATGACGTGATCGATGACACCGATGAAGAGCTATTCTATCTTCAGAAGTGCCAGGCAAGCAAAACCCCCTTGTTCTTTATGATACAATCCCACTCTCTCGCTCCTGCTCTCTTTTACTGCATTAGGACAACAACGATTCAACTGTTACATGTTGCGGTAGTTGAACCCCTTTCCTCTGCATGACCTGTCATTGCCACAGTAAATAGATGAAACCCACTAGCATGAGTAGGAGTTGTTTGAGCCCTGATGTGCCTACTCATTCATGCTTGTTTGTCATGCCTGCTTTTGCATAGAGTTGTGTCAGGTCTGGTTCATCGGGGATGAATCGGAGGTGTGTAAACATGTCCTACGGTGTGTGAGCTAAGTGTGTGAACACAATTTGGTAAAGGTAGTGGTGAGAGGCCATGTAGGAGTACATGGTGGGTTGTCTCACTGAAACCGTCCTCAGGAACTGAGTTCTGTGTTTGTGATCCATGAAACAGCTACTACCACACATTGGGCCCTGAAATATGACCCCGCTTGACTTATTGACCCCTCTCGTCCTCTGTCCAGGAGTTGCAACTAGTTTCTGGTGTTTGTAGGTTATGTGTTGGCGGCCGTGTGTAGCGCTGACCCTAGGGGTGGGCTATGATGCGGTAGATACACTGTGGCCGGGTATGCCGGGCGCCCGTTTGGCGTCTTGGGACCCTATACACATCGTTTGGGGCCGTTGAGGACACCTCGGCCGGATTTCCTTGCGGATGGAACCCGAATAGGCGATAAACCTGGACTAGAGACTTGTGTGGTTAGTCAGGTCGTGGTCTACACCCACGTCGGCTTTCGCTTGAAGTCTGCCGAGCACATGTCGTGTGCAGACGCTAAGTGGTGGAAACATGTGTGACGAAGTACACCCCTGCAGGGTTATAAATGATCTATTCGAATAGCCGCGTCCGCGGTAAAGGACTTCTGGGTTACCTATAACAGTTCATAGACAAGTGAAAGTGGATACTCTAAAATGCGCAAGATAAGCGTGAGTGCTATGGATGGCGTTCTCGTCGGGAGACGGGAGCGGATCCGTAGTGGTGTATTGATATGGTGAATATGTGGACTCGTGTGCGCCACCTCAAAAGAGTTACTTGCAGTCGTAGTTTAAGATAGCCACCGAGTCAAAGCTAGCTTGCTGCAGTTAAACTCCACCACCCCCTTTGTTGATACCGATGCACATGTAGCTAGTTTTGATGTAAGTCTTGCTGAGTACTTTTGTACTCACATTTGCTTAATTTATGTTTTGCAGAGAGACTCCAGTCTCGCTAGTAGTTTCGCGTGGACTTCGACGTTAGCTTGATACCTCAGCTACGATCTTGTGCCCTCGGCAGGATCTGCTAGATAGTCAGGCTTCTTAGCCTTTTCCATTTGTAGATGTCTGTACTCAGACATGTTAAGCTTCTGCATGTGTTTGACTTGTATGCTCTGAATGTTGGGTCATGAGACCCATGTTTGTATTATCTCGCTCCTCGGAGCCTAATGAATAAATACTCTGAGTCGTAGAGTCTTGTTGTGATGCCATGTTGTATTGCACATATTGAGCATATTGTGTGTATGATTGAAATGCTTGGTATGTGTGGGATCCGACAATCTAGTTGTTTATCCTTGGCAGCCTCTCTTATGGGGAAATGTAGTCTAGTGCTTCCATGAGCCATAGTAGTCCGCTACAGCCCGGTTCACCGGAGTCCTGCTAGTCCAGCACTACTGCTCAGGACACTTGACTGGCCGGCATGTGCTTCACTTCGTTCCTGTGTCTGTCCCTTCGGGGAAATGTCACGCGGTGACATCTGGAGTCCTGCCTAGCCTGCTACAGCTCGGGTTCCCGGAGTCCTGTTAGCCCAGTGCTACAGCCTGGATTCACACGTTGCTGACCGACATGCTCGATGTGATTCATGTATGCCTGTCCCCATAGGTTAGTGCTGCTTTGGGTTCACGACTAGCCATGTCGGCCCGGGTTCTCTGTCATATGGATGCTAGTGACACTATCATATACGTGAGCCAAAAGGCGCAAACGGTCCCGGGCCATGGTAAGGCGACACCGTGGGAATACCGTGTGTGAGGCGGCAAACTGATATGAGGTGGTACCGGCTAGATCGATGTGACTTGGAATCGGGGTCCTGACAGCTAGTCCCAAAAATAATATAAAAGTGTATAATAAAGCCCAGTAATGTCTAAAATAGGGTCTACTATAGCATGGAACAATCAAAAATTATAGATACATTGGAGACGTATCAAGCATCCCCAAGCTTAATTCCTGCTCGTCCTCGAGTAGGTAAATGATAAAAACAAATTTTTTGATGTGGAATGCTACTTGTCATAGTTTCAATGTAATTTTCTTAATTGTGGTATGAATATTCAGATCCGAAAGATTCAAGACAAAAGTTCAATATTGACATAGAAATAATAATACTTCAAGCATACTAACCAAGCAATTATGTCTCTTCAAAATAACATGGCCAAAGAAATTTATCCCTACAAAATCATATAGTCTGGCTATGCTCCATCTTCACCACACAAAGTATTTAAATCATGCACAACCCCGATGACAAGCCAATCAATTGTTTCATACTTTTGGTGTTCTCAAACTTTTTCAATCTTCACGCAATACATGAGCGTGAGTCGTAGACATAGCACTATATGTGGAATAGAATGGTGGTTGTGGAGAAGACAAATCTCACATCAACTAGGCATATCAACGGGTATGGAGATGCCCATTAATAGATATCAATGTGAGTGAGTAGGGATTGCCATGCAACGGATGCACTAGAGCTATAAGTATATGAAAGCTCAAAAAGAACTAAGTGGGTGTGCATCCAACTCGCTTGCTCACGAAGACCTAGGGCATTTTGAGGAAGCCCATCATTGGAACATACAAACCAAGTTCTATAATGAAAAATTCCCACTAGTATATGAAAGTGATATCATAGGAGACTATCTATCCTGAAGATCATGGTGCTACTTTGAAGAACAAGTGTGGTAAAAGGATAGTAGCATTGTCCCTTCTCTCTTTTTCTCTCATCATTTTTTGGGGGCCTTTTCTCCCTTTTTTATGGCCTCCCTTTTTTTTATTTAGTCCGGAGTCTCATCCCAACTTGTGGGGGAATCATAGTCTCCATCATCCTTTCCTCACTTGGGACAATACTCTAAAAATGATGATCATCACACTTTTATTTACTTACAACTCAACTATTACAACAAAATATGACTTTATGTGAATGCCTCCGGTGGTGTACCAGGATATGCAATGATTCAAGAGTGACATGTATGAAAGAATTATGAACGGTGGCTTTGCCACAAATACAATGTCAACTACATGATCATGCAAGCAATATGACAATGATGAAGCGTGTCATAGTAAACAGAACGGTGGAAAGTTGCATGGCAATATATCTCAGAATGATTATGGAAATGCCATGACGGGTAGGTATGGTGGCTGTTTTGAGGAAGGTATATGGTGGGTGTATGATACCGGCGAAAAGTGCGCGGTATTAGAGAGGCTAGCAATGGTGGAAGGGTGAGAGTGCGTATAATCCATGGACTCAACATTAGTCATAAATAACTCACATACTTATTGCAAAAAACTATTAGTTATCGAAACAAAGTATTACGCGCATGCTCCTAGGGGGATAGATTGGTAGGAAAAGACCATCGCTCTTCCCCGACCGCCACTCATAAGGAAGACAATCAATAAATAAATCATGCTCCGACATCTTCACATAACGGTTCACCATACGTGCATGCTACGGGAATCACAAACTTCAACACAAGTATTTCTCAAATTCACAACTACTCAACTAGCATGACTCTAATATCACCATCTCCATATCTCAAAACAATTATCAAGTATCAAACTTCCCATAGTATTCAACACACTCATAAGATTTTTTTATTAATCTTGAATCTAACATAATTAAAGAAAATTACCACGCTGTTTTGTAGGACTCTCGAAATAATCTAAGTGAAGCATGATAGAACAATAGTTTCTATAAAAAAATCCACCACCATGCTCTAAAAGATATAAGTGAAGCACTAGAGCAAAAACTATATAACTCAAAAGATATAAGTGAAGCACATAGAGTATTCTAACAATTTACGAATCATGTGTGTATCTCTCAAAAGGTGTGTACAGCAAGGATGATTGTGGAAAACTAACAAATAAAGACTTAAATAATACAAGACGCTCCAAGAAAAACACATATCATGTGGTAAATAAAAATATAGCTCCAAGTAAAGTTACCGATGGAAGTAGACGAAAGAGGGGATGCCTTCCGGGGCATCCCCAAGCTTGGGCTTTTAGGTGTCCTTAGATTATCTTGGGGTACCATGGGCATACCCAAGCTTAGGCTCTTGCCACTCCTTGTTCCATAATCCATCAAATCTTTCACCCAAAACTTGAAAACTTCACAACACAAAACTTAAAGTAGAAAATCTCGTGAGCTCCGTTAGTGAAAGAAAACAAAAAACCACTTCAAGGTACTGTAATTAACTCATTCTTTATTTAAATTGGTGTTAAACCTACTTTATTCCAACTTCTCTATGGTTTATAAACTATTTTACTAGCCATAGATTCATCAAAATAAGCAAACAACACACGAAAAACAGAATCTGTCAAAAACAGAACAGTCTGTAGTAATCTGTAGCTAACGCAATTTCTGGAACCCCAAAAATTCTAAAATAAATTGCTGGACGTGAGTAATTTATCTATTAATAATTGGAAAAAATAATTAACTAAATATCACTTTCCAAATAAAAATGGCAGCAATTCTCGTGAGCGCTAAAGTTTCTGTTTTTTTAAAGCAGGATTAAAAAGACTTTCCCCAAGTCTTCCCAACGGTTCTACTTAGCACAAACACTAATTGAACACAAAAAACACAACCAAAACAGAGGCTAGATAAATTATTTATTACTAAACAGGAGCAAAAATCAAGGAATAAAAATAAATTTGGGTTGCCTCCCAACAAGCGCTATCGTTTAACGCCCCTAGCTAGGCATAAAAGCAAGGATAGATCTAGGTATTGCCATCTTTGGTAGGCAATCCATAAGTAGCTCTCATAACAGATTCATATGGTAATTTAATTTTCTTTCTAGGGAAGTGTTCCATGCCTTTCCTTAACGGAAATTGGAATCTAATATTCCGTCCTTCATATCAATAATTGCACCAATCATTCTAAGGAAAGGTCTACCAAGAATAATAGGACATGAAGGATTGCAATCTATGTCAATAACAATAAAATCTACGGGCACATAATTCCTAGTTGCAACAATAAGAACATCATTAATTCTTCCCATAAGTTTCTTAATAGTTGAATCCGCAAGGTGCAAGTTTAAAGAGCAATCATCAAAATCACGGAAACCTAGCAAATCACACAAAGTCTTTGGAATCGTGGAAACACTAGCACCCAAATCACACAAAGCATAGCATTCATGATCTTTAATTTTAATTTTAATAGTAGGTTCCCACTCATCATAAATTTTTCTAGGGATAGAAACTTCCAACTCAAGTTTTTCTTCATAAGATTGCATCAAAGCATCAACGATATGTTTGGTAAAGGCTTTATTTTGACTATAGTCATGAGGAGAATTTAGCACGGATTGCAACTAGGAAATACAATCTATCAAAGAGCAATTATCATAATTAAATTCCTTGAGATCCAAAATAGTGGGTTCATTGATATTTAAAGTTTTGACTTCTTCAATCCCACTTTTAACAATTTTAGCATCAAGATCTAAAGACTCTGAATTTTTGGAACGCCTTCTAGGTAAAGGTGGATCATATTCAGTCCCATCATTATGAAGATTCATATTGCAAAACAAAGATTTAATAGGGGACACATCAATAACTTTTAGATCTTCATCTTTATTTTCATGAAAACTAGAAGAACACGCTTTCACAAAACAATCTTTTCTTAGCACGCATCCTAGCAGTTCTTTCTTTGCACTCATCAATGGAAATTATCATGGATCTGAGAGACTCATTGATATCATGCTTAGGTGTAATAGATCTAAGTTTCAAAGAATCAACATCAAGAGAAATTTTATCAACGTTCCTAGCCAATTCATCAATCTTAAGCAATTTTTCTTCAATCAAAGCATTGGAATTATTTTGCGAAGTAATAAATTCTTTAATATTAGATTCAAAATCAGAGGGTATCTTATTAAAATTTCCATAAGAATTGTTGTAGGAATTACCATAATTTTTAGAGGAATCACTAGGGTACGGCCTAGGATTAAAGTTTCCTCTATACGCGTTGTTACCAAAATTATTCCTACCAACAAAATTCACATCCATAGATTCATTATTATTCTCAATTAATTTCTTCTATCGCATGCACTTTTTTGTTAGTAGATCTTTCAGTGTGCCATTGAGAATAATTAACCATAATATTATCTAGGAGTTTAGTAGCTTCTCCTAAAGTGATTTCCATAAAAGTGCCTCCCGCAGCCGAATCTAAAAGATTTCTAGAAGCAAAATTCAATCCGGCATAATTTTTTTGTATAAACATCCATAAATTCAAACCATGTGTAGGGCAATTACGTATCATTAATTTCATCCTCTCCCAAGCTTGTGCAACATGTTCATGATCAAGTTGCTTAAAATTCATGATATCGTTTCTAAGAGAGATGATCTTAGCGGGAGGAAAATACTTAGAGATAAAAGCATCACTGCACTTATTCCATGAATCAATACTATTTTTAGGCAAAGACGAAAACCAAGCTTTAGCACGATCTCTAAGCGAAAAAGGAAATAACTTCAATATAACAATATCATTGTCCACATCTTTCTTCTTTTGCATATCACATAAATAAACAAAGTTGTTTAGATGGGTAGTGACATCTTCACTAGGAAGGCCAGAAAACGGATCTTTCATGACAAGATTCAACAAAGCAACATTAATTTCACAAGATTCAGCATCGGTAAGAGGAGCAATTGGAGTGCTAATAAAATCATTGTTGTTAGTATTAGTAAAGTCATACAATTTGGTATTATCTTGAGCCATCATGACAAGCAAGCAATCCAACACACAAGCAAACAAGAGACGGGCAAAAAGAGGCAAATAGAGAAAGAGAAGGAGGACGGAGAGAGAGAGAGGGCGAATAAAACGGCGAGGGTGAAGTGGGGGAGAAGAGGCAAATGGCAAATAATGTAATGCGGGAGATAAGGGTTTGTGATGGGTACTTGGTATGTTGACTTTTGCGTAGACTCCCCGGCAACGGCGCCAGAAATCCTTCTTGCTACCTCTTGAGCACTGCGTTGGTTTTCCCTTCAAGAGGAAAGGGTGATGCGTCAAAGTAGCATAAGTATTTCCCTCAGTTTTTGAGAACCAAGGTATCAATCCAGTAGGAGGCCACGCATGAGTCCCTCGCACCTACACAAACAAATAAAATCCTCGCAACCAACGCAATAAAGGGGCTATCAATCCCTTCATGGTCACTTACGAAAGTGAGATCTGATAGATATGATAAGATAATATTTTTGGTATTTTTATGATAAAGATGCAAAGTAAAGAAAGCAAAATAAACAGAAAAGGAAATAGCTTGTTGACGGAAGATTAATATGATGGAAAATAGACCCGGGGGCCATAGGTTTCACTACTGGCTTCTCTCGAGAACATAAGTATTGTGGTGGGTAAACAAATTACTATTGAGCAATTGACAGAATTGAGCATAGTTATGAGAATATCTAGGTATGATCATGTATATAGGCATCATGTCCGAGACAAGTAGACCAACTCCTGCATGCATCTACTACTATTACTCCACACATCGACCGCTATCCAGCATGCATCTAGAGTATTAAGGTCAAAAGAACAGAGTAACGCTTTAAGCAAGATGACATGATGTAGAGGGATAAACTCATGCAATATGATATAAACCCCATCTTGTTATCCTTGATGGCAACAATACAATACGTGCCTTGCTGCCCCTACTGTCACTAGGAAAGGACACCGCAAGATTGAACCCAAAGCTAAGCACTTCCCCCGTTGCAAGAAAGATCAATCTAGTAGGCCAAACCAAACTTATAATTCGAAGAGACTTGCAAAGATAACCAATCATACATAAAAGAATTCAGAGAAGATTCAAATATTGTTCATAGATAAACTTGATCATAAACCCACAATTCATCGGTCTCAACAAACACACCGCAAAAGAAGATTACATCGAATAGATCTCCACAAGAGAGGGGGAGAACTTTGTATTGAGATCCAAAAATAGAGAAGAAGCCATCTAGCTAATAACTATGGACCCGAAGGTCTGAAGTAAACTACTCACACTTCATCGGAGAGGCTATGGTGTTGATGTAGAAGCCCTCCGTGATAGATGCCCCCTTCGGCGGAGCTTCGGAAAAGGCCCCAAGATGGGATCTCATGGATACAGAAAGTTACGGCGGTGGAATTAGGGTTTTGGCTCCGTATCTGGTAGTTTGGGGGTACGCAGGTATGTATAGGAGTAAGGAGTACGTTGGTGGAGCAACATGGGCCCC
>NC_041380.1:249179963-249191469 GCF_002162155.2 Triticum dicoccoides | reverse complement strand
TTCCTGGTAGCGTTCTTGACATAGGGTCCAAGTCCTCTGGATCATGTTCGTTCCAAAAATCACATTCCCGAAGGTTTCATTCTGTTTGGACTCCGTTTGATATTCTTTTTCTGCGAAACTCTGAAATAGGCAAAAAGCAACAATTCTGGGCTGGGCCTCCGGTTAATAGGTTAGTCCCAAAAATAATACAAAAGTGTATAATAAATCCCAATAATGTCTAAAACAGGATATAATATAGCATGGAACAATAAAAAATTATAGATATGTTGGAGATGTATCAACGTCCGACGAATACCAGATGTCCGAAGAGTCCTAGCACGTAGATATGACCGGCGCCGACCGGATGACCGGTGCCACTACACCCAAGAAGAATCAATGGACATCCGACGCACGCCGGACGTCCGGACCGTCCTGAGCCACCGGACGTCCGACCCCCACCGGTCGTACGGTACCTGCCTGTGCGCAGCCGCGGGCCTTTGGCCTTGTACCCCTCTCCCACTTACCCCTTTGTGGCTAAGACTATAAATAGACCACCTCCACCTCCTTTCTAAAGTTAGAAAAGTAGTAGCTCATTTAGAGATAGAGCTTTGCTCATCCATTACGGATCTACTCCACGAGAGAGACCATGACCCCTCTTCGGAAAAGATCCACCTTGGATTCAAGACCCCTTCATGGGAAGATCCCCTCGTGGATTCAAGACCTCCTCACGGAGATGAACTTTACCTTGTATCTTTCCCTTTGTTGTTCATGTACCTTGTGGATCTTGTGTGTTTGATTGTCTAGTGGATGTGTGATTGGACTTGTTCTTGAGTGTTTCCCCTTGTGTTTTCTCTCCGTTCTTCCCCGTGTTCTTCATGTTCTTCGAGGGATCCCGCTCCTTTCGTGTAAGATCAGCCGTATAGGGTTCCACCCTACATCAACCCTCTTGTATGCAGATTTGATAGTAACCACTTTTAAGATCAATTTTGGAAAAGATAGTGGCACCACTAAGTTCATCAAGCATATCATCAAGGGGTGGAATGGGGTACCTATAGCGAATGGTCATAGCACTAATAGGTCTACAATCGGAACACATGCAAAAGCTACCGTCTCTTTTTGGCACAAGAATGACCGGAACGGCACAAGGACTCAAACTTTCACGCACATGTGCATGGTCTATGAGATGTTTTACTTGCCTTTGTATTTCTTTGGTTTCTTCGGGGTTGACACGGTAGGGCACTTTGTTCGGAAGTGGTGCTCCGGGGATGAGGTCAATGCGATGCTCGATGCCTCGTAGTGGAGGTAGTCCCGGAGGTAGCTCGTCGGGGAAAGCATCTTGGAATTCCTGTAAAAGGGAAGACAACACTAAAGGTAGAGTGTGAGAGTGTTAGCTTTTGGTGCACCATCCTTGCACAAAAGGACATAGTGTAGGACACTAGATGGGTTCTCACACACTCCTCTTATCTCACTTTTGGTGGCAAATAGAACTAAGTTCTTCTTGTTGCTCATCGTGGAGGCACTCAATTTGGGCTTGTGGCGCTCACTCTCTTTTTGGTGGTTCGCTCTCTCACTATTCTCTCCACGATGGGTGGCTTGCTTGTCGGTGATCACTTGGCTTGGAGACATAGGGCGAAGTACGTACTCCTTTCTTTTCATCTTGAAGATGTAGTGGTTCGTTCGGCCGTTGTGGATGACACCTCTATCAAATTGCCATGGTCGTCTGAGAAGAAGGTGGCAAACAGTCATTGGAACGATATCACACTCCAAAGTGTCTTTGTAAGCTCTGATTTTGAAGGAGACTTGCACTCTATGCTCGACTTGAATAGTGCCGGAGTCGCTTAGCCATTTAAATTTTTAGGGATGTGGGTGCTTCGTCTTGGGCAATTGGAGCTTGGAGCAAAGTTCTTCACTTGCTAGGTTATGACAACTCCCTCCATCGATGATGACCTTGACGGACCTTCCATTGATGCCGGCCTTGGTAAGGAATATGTGGCATCTTTGGTATTCTTCTAGGTGATGTTGAAGGGTCAGGACCTTGGAGACAACAAGAGCGGGACTTGAATCTTCATCCCAAAAGACTTGTTCCTCTTCATCGTTCACTTGCCGGTGCATGGCGACTTGCTCAAGTGCTTCCATTTCTCCTTCACTCATGGAGTCGTATGTACCATCGTCATTGAGGATCATGGTCCGCTTGTTTGTACACTCAAAGGACTTGTGGCCTCGGCCTCCGCATGTGAAGCATTTGAAGGAACTTGTCTTGACAGTCTCATTGGTTGGGGTAGATGATGATGAAGCTCTCGGCTGGAAGTTGCTCGTTGTAGGAGGATGACTTGGAGTTGTCGAAGTTTTCTTGTAACTCGACTTGTCGTTGTTGCTTGTAGAAGGCTTAGTTGATGTAGAAGGTGTTGGAGTCATTGAAGCTTGGGTGTTGGAGAAACCATAGGACTTGGATGAGAACTTGGCATACTTGAAGTCTTCTTGCACTTGACGTTCCGCTTTGGTAGCTTGATGCACTACCTCGATGAGGTTCGAGTATGGTTGGAAGTCGACGATCTTCTTGATGGGATGATTGAGTCCTTTCAAGAAACGTGCCATAGTTTGTTCATCATCTTCCGTGACATTGGCTCGTATCATTGAAATCTCCATTTCCTTGTAGTACTCTTCAATGCTCTTGGTTCCTTGCTTGAGTAGTTGGAGTTTCTTGAAGAGGTCGCAGTTGTAGTAGGTAGGCACGAAGCATGCTCTCATGACATCCTTCATTTGCACCCAAGTAGTGATGGGTGGTTCACCTTTGGCCTCTCGGCGCTCGATGAGTTGTTCCCACCAAATGAGGACATAGTCTTGGATCTCAAGGGATGCCATCGCGATCTTCTTCTCTTCTTCATAGTTGTGCAAGCGGAAGATTTTGTCGACCTTCAATGCCCATGAAAGGTACTCTTCGGGATCATTGCTTCCATTGAACTTGGGCATGGTGAACTTTAGCTTGCCGTAGCGTTGCTCTTCATTGTATTTGGGTCGGGGATGATGACGTCCTTGACGAGGACAATCGTCTCTCGCAACTTGCTCTTGCCATGGAGGATTTCCATTGTCTTATTGCTCTTGTTGAACTTGATGTTCTTGGCGAGCTTGTGGAGGAACTTGTCGAACTTGACGATGCACGCGATCTTGATATATTCGTTCTTGAACTTCTTCGCGAAGTGCTTCTTGGTGTTCATGCGCTTGTCGGCCTCGGTTGGCTACGACTCGACTTGATTCTCGGAGGGCTTGTTGCACCTCAAGTGCTTGAGCTTCTCGTGCGAGTTGCTCTTGACGTTGTGCCTTGACATCTTGTGCTTCTTGGTGTAGACTGTAACACCCCAAGTGTCATGCTACAGTGACCTCACACTGATGTTTCCATTTCATCAAATTTGACTAGGCCAAATTGCCACTTGAGTAAAATCAAAGTCAAATTCAATTTTAAAATACAAGTCAAATTATTAGTTCTTCAAACTGTAAGTCAAAAATGTTCGTTGGGTACCAAATATTCATGAACTAATTATCATGAATGAACCAACATTATTTGGATACTAAAAATGCCCACAATCTAAATTAAAGAAATCCAGCAACATTAATTTGAGCAATTTCAAATTTAAACAAATAATTATATTGTTCAAAATAAATCGAGACTCTGTGTGCTAGATCAAAGCATTGCCTACTAAGTTATGTGACCTATTTCATCTGCAACAAATTTTTGTTGCTATTAAAAGAAAATACAAAACAACAAGAAATAAAAGAAAACAGAAAATCGGTAAAAGGGAAAGAAAAAGATACAATACTACACATTGCACTGCCGGTCCAGCCCACCAGGAGATCTCCTTCCTCCTCCTGTTCACCGAAGCGCCATGGACGCAGAGTGCCCGTCCATGGCAACGATCGCCATGCGCCACCCATCCGATGAGCCGTGGATCGGATAAGGCCGGGCCTAGCCTCCTCTCCGTTGCGGTTAAACCCTAGCACCACTTTCCCCTCGCTCGCCTTTCTCCCTCTCTCGTTCGTCCGCACCCGAGAGCAACCACCACCGCACCCTTGTCGATTCTACGGCCACCAGCCACTCCAAGACACGAGAGGGCGGCCAGGAGCTCCAGTGTGGTCGCCCTCATCGACCTCGGGCATCGCTTTGAGCCAAAGCGCCGCGAAGCCGACGCCATTGCCGTCTCCTCCGCCTCGCTCGCCACTGCTGCCTTCGATTCGGTCAGCTCCCGCTCCGGCAAGTCGTCCCCAAGCCCGCTGCCATTCCCTACGGCTACCCTGTGAGCCCCCCGCCTTTGTTCCCCTTCTCCCTTTCTTCTAGATACCGTAGGCCGCGCACATCGTCTTGCCCGAGGATGCGTTTGCCGTGCTTCCGGCCACGTCCCGCACATGCCCGCGGCCCCTTTGTCTCGCGCAACTGTGCCCCAGCACGCGCGTGTCCAGCCGCCGAGCTCCGCTCTCATGCTGCTGCTGCTTGCATCCCTGCACGCTGTCGCCGCTCCTCTGCGTCCATCGCCCGTCGTTGCCTAGCTCGCCGGCGCCCTGCTCCTTTGCTCCCGCGCTCGCGCCTCGCCCTGCGCCTCCCCACCGCTCCTCGGTCTCCCGCCGGCTAAGCCGTGACTACCGCCTTTGCCCGCCACTGCACTGCTGCCTACCACCGTCCGCAAGCGCGCCGCACTCGACGGCGGCCGCCCATGCCCACACGCCTCATCCGCCCATGCTCGTCTCCCCCGCTGCTCGCCCGCCGCCCGCTGCATGCCGCTACCACCCGCGCGCCCCGCGCCCCGCCCCACTGCTCTGCACCGCCCTGGCTGCGCCCCCTCCAGCCCCAACCGGCACCCCGACGGCCTCTGCGCCGGCCTGCGCTTGTCTC
Source organism: Triticum dicoccoides (assembly GCF_002162155.2). Classification (NCBI taxonomy): domain Eukaryota; kingdom Viridiplantae; phylum Streptophyta; class Magnoliopsida; order Poales; family Poaceae; genus Triticum; species Triticum dicoccoides. Next base: position 249,186,608 of record NC_041380.1, on the reverse strand, counting down.
GCATTGCCGTGCCCGCAGCCACCGGTCGGGTTCGCCCGCCCCGCGCGCCCCTTTCGGGCTGGGCGTTAGCGCCCGCTAACCGCGCCCGTTAAGGCCCCCCAGGGGCCTATGACAAAGGGGCGCCTCCCATTGAACGTTTAAAAAAAGAATTAAGTAAACAAATAAATAAGTAATAATTAAATTAATTAATTAATTAATTAAGTTAATTAATCATAATTAGATTAATCTAACCACTAATTAACCTAATTAACTGTTAGTTAATTAATCAATCAATGACAGTGGGACCCACATGTTAGTTTGACTTAGTCAACTGGTTGTTTGACTGCTAACGTCATGCTGACGTCAGTAAGCACTATTCTGGATAATGTTGAATTAAAATAATTTAATAAATGCTAAAAATGATTTAAATCTTTTAAAATCAATATAAAATAAACCGTAGCTCAGATGGAAAAACTTTGTACATGAAAGTTGCTCAGAATGACGAGACGAATCTGAATACGCAGCCCGTTCATCCGCCACACATCCATAGCATAGCAAAAACGCAACTTCCCCCCTCCGATTCATCTGTTCGAAAACGCGAAACACCGGGGATATTTCTGCGGATGTTTCCCCCCTTCACCGGTATCACCTCATACTACGTTAGGGCACACCTAGCACCATTACTTGGCATGTCATGCATTGATATGCATCTGTTTGCATTGTATTCATTGTTTCTTCCCCCTCTTCTCTCAGGTAGACTACGAGACTAACGCCGCTGCTGGTGCCCCGGTCGACTACGTTGTTGACGACCCCTACTTGCCAGACAGGCAAGCCCCCCTTGATCACCAGATATCGCCTATTCTTCTCTTTACTGCTTGTATTAGAGTAGTGTAGCATGTTACTACTTTCCGTTAATCATATCCTGATGCATAGCCTGTCATGGTTGCTACAGTTATTGATACCTTACCTGCAATCCTAATTGCTTAGTATAGGATGCTAGTTTATCATCAGTGGCCCTACATTCTTGTCTGTCTGCCATGCTATACTATCAGGCCGTGATCACTCGGGAGGTGATCACGGGTATATACTTAAACATAATATATGATACTTGTGGTGACTAAAGACGGGTCGGCTCGAAGAGTACCCACGAGTGATTCACGGATTGGGTCCGAAAGGACGTTTGTCCCGACGACCCTCTGAGTGGATCTTTGTGGCGGAGCGACAGGATAGGTTGAGACCACCTAGGAGAGAGGTGGGCCTGGCCCTGGTCGGCGTCCGCGGTTATTTCAAAATAACACACTTAACGATATCTTGGTATTTGATCTGAGTCTGGCCACTGGCCTATACGCACTAACCAACTACGCGGGAACAGTTATGGGCACTCGACGTCATGCTATCAACCGAAGCCTTCGTGATGTCAGCGACTGAGCGGCGCGTGCCGGATTGGATCGTAAGCCTGCTCTTGTATTAGGGGGGTAGGTCTGCTTCCGGCCGCCCATGCAACGTGCAGGTGTGCAATGGGCGATGGGCCCAGACCCCTGCGCCATAGGATTTAGACCGGCGTGCTGACCTCTCTGTTGTGCCTAGGTAGGGCTGCGACGTGTTGATCTTCCGAGGCCGGGCATGACCCAGGAAAGTGTGTCCGGCCAAAGGGGATCGAGCGTGTTGGGAAATGTGGTACACCCCTGCAGGGAAGTTTATCTATTCGAATAGCCGTGTCCCTTGGTAAAAGGACGACCCGGAGTTGTACCTTGACCTTATGACAACTATAACCGGATACTTAATAAAATACACCCTTTCAAGTGCCAGATACAACCCGGTGATCGCTCTCTCACAAGGCGACGAGGGGAGGATCGCCGGGTAGGATTATGCTATGCGATGATACTTGGTGAACTTACCATCTACTCTCTTCTTCTGCTGCAAGATGGAGGTTGCCAGAAGCGTAGTCTTTGATAGGCCTAGCTATCCCCCTCTTATTCTGGCCTTCTGCAGTTCAGTCCACATATATTACCCCTTTCATTTGATACATTGCATATGTAGTGTAGCTCCTTGCTTGCGAGTACTTTGAATGAGTACTCACGGTTGCTTTGCTCCCCCTTTTCCCCTTTTCTACACCCGATTGTTGCGACCAAATGATGGAGTCCAGGAGCCAGACGCCACCGTCGATGACGACTCCTACTACACTGGAGGTGCATACTACTACGTGCAGGCCGCTGACGACGACCAGGAGTAGTTTAGGAGGATCCCAGACAGGAGGCCTGCGCCTCTTTCGATCTGTATCCCAGTTTGTGCTAGCCATCTTATGGCAACTTGTTTAACTTATGTCTGTACTCAGATATTGTTGCTCCCGCTGACTCGTCTATGATCGAGCTCTTGTACTCGAGCCCTTGAGTCCCCTGGCTTGTAATATGATGCTTGCATGACTTTTTTATTTGTAGAGTTGTGTTGTGATATCTTTCCGTGAGTCCCTGATCTTGATCGTACACATTTGCGTGTATGATTAGTGTACGGTCAAATCGGGGGCGTCACAAGTTGGTATCAGAGCCGACTGCCTGTAGGAATCCCCCTTCCACACTCCTGGTCCGAAGTCGAGTCTAAACATTACCAAGTTTTTACTAACATGGCTGTGCGGCTTACGTGCCCTCGTCGCCATTGGGTGGTATTAGGATCTTTTATTCCTCGTCTTTACTCTAGGATTCTGATCTCTCTTTTATTCAGGTTAAATTATTTTACTAAATCTGACTCTAGGTTCTCGTAACTACTTCTCCCGGAGAGCCCCTTATCACAGATGATCGCCTACTGCACCAGAAGATTTTAAAGATACTCTCCGGTGATCCATCGGGACTTTGTGACCACCGCTTTTGCTATTCTCGACCACCGATAAATCCTTAAGGATAACTACTTACACTTGTCGCTTATACCTTCATACCTAGTTGCCCTTGTTATTACTTGATACCCAGAAAAATTCTCCGATATTTCGAGAATGCTTTGTGCCTACTGCTTGCAGCTCTTTTCTGCATTAATACCCCTACGGAAAATTCCTTGCACTTACTGAGTGTCCACTCATTCCTAGTTGTTCTTGTCTTCCACAAAAGTCTTCGAAATCCCATTCGATCTTCCGAAAATCCTACGCAGCCTATTGCTCTTAAAATTCTTGCTGGCTCGCACTATGGTTAAACCCATAAGTCTCGTAATTTTATTGTCATCCCTTGTCATTATCATTTTGAGTCTGTTGATTCAATATGTTGCGAATGCTCACAATCCTCACTAAAAAAGCACGACTTAGAGGCATAACCGCATTGTAGGCATGTCACAAGAGGGGTAATCTTTACACATCCCATGTACTGAATAAGAAAGAGGTACAGAGTTGGCTTACAATCGCCACTTCACACAATACATAAATATAGCATTACATCATCCAGATACAATCAAGGTCCGACTATGGAACCAAAATAAAGACAACCCCAAATGCATAAGATCCCCGATCGCCCCAACTGGGCTCCACTAATGATCGTTTGGAAAAGAAACATAGTATCGTCCTGAGTCCTCATCAAACTCCCACTTGAGTTCAGTCGCATCCCCTGGAACGGTATCATCGGCACCTGCAACTGGTTTTGGAAGTAATCTGTGAGTCACGGGGACTCAGCAGTCTCACATCCTCGCGATCAAGACTATTTAAGCTTATGGGTAGGTAAAAGGTATGAGGTGGAGCTGCAGCAAGCACTAGCATATATGGTGGCTACCTTATGCAAGAGAGAGCGGGAAGAGAAGGCAAAGCACATTTGAGAATCTATGATCAAGAAGTGATCCTAGGCTACTTACGTTCAAGCATAACACGAGACCGTGTTCTCTTCCCGGACTCCGCCGAAAAGAGACCATCACGGCTACACACGCTGTTGATCCATTTTAATTAAGTTAAGTTTCAAGTTCTTTACAACCGGACATTAACAAATTCCCATCTGCCCATAACCGTGGGCACGACTTTCAAAAGTTCAAATCCCTGCAGGGGTGTCCCAACTTATCCTATCACAAGCTCTCACGGTCAATGAAGGATATTCCTTCTCCCAGGATGACCCGATCAGACTCGGAATCCCGGTTACAAGACATCTCGACAATGGTAAAACAAGACCAGCAAAGCCGTCCGAATGTGCCGACAAATCCCGATAGGAGCTGCACATATCTCATTCTCAGGGCACACCGGATGAGCCAGACATCGGGTTGGCATAGACCCTGGTTTCCCAGGGTGCGTCGGACATCACTCAGGTTGGACCAACACTTGGTCCGAGGGGGGGGGGGTTAAAAATAAAGATGACCCTTGAGTCCGCGAAACCCAAGGGAAAAAGGCTAGGTGGCAAATGGTAAAACCAAGGTTGGGCCTTGCCGGAGGAGTTTTATTCAAGGCGAACTGTCAAGGGGTTCCCATTATAACCCAACCGCGTAAGGAACGCAAAATCAAGGAACATAACACTGGTATGACAGAAACTAGGGCGGCAAGAGTGGAACAAAACACCAGGCATAAGGCCGAGCCTTCCACACTTTACCAAGTATATATGTGCATTAAAGTAAACAAGATATAATAATGATATCCCAACAATAAACATGTTCCAAAAAGGAACAAACTCCAATCTTCACCTGCAACTAGCAACGCTATAAGAAGGGCTGAGCAAAGCGGTAACATAGCCAAACAACGGTTTGCTAGGACAAGGTGGGTTAGAGGTTTGACATGGAAATATGGGAGGCATGATAAAGCATGTGGTAGGTATCACGGCATAGGCATAGCAATAGAGCAAGCATCTAGCAAGCAAAGATAGAAGTGATTTTGAGGGTATGGTCATCTTGCCTACAAACTTCTCCGAGTTGACATAAGCTTGATCCTCGTAAGCGTACTCAATGGGTTCCTCGATCACGTACTCGTCTCCCGGCTCTACCCAAAGCAAGAACACAAGCAAAAGGAACCACGATCAACCACGGTGCAATGCGCAAGCAACATGATGCAAAAACATGGCATGATATGCGGGATGTGATATGCAATGCATAGGCATGCTCCGGAAGGAAAATATTGAACCAGGCCTCAACTTGTAAAACCAAGAGTGTCGCTGGAAAGATGAGTTGATTTCGGTTGAAATCGATATAAAGATCACCGGAATCGGATGCACGGTTTGCAAATGGCAAGCGAAACAATAAAGGCACTATTCTGTGATTAACAACACGATGCCATCTAGAATGCAACAAGAAAAATAAGCTACTGCACTCTAACATAGCAACTCAGCACATGGAAGTGATCCACTCAAGATGCTTTACAAAAGATGAACACTGAGCTATGGCTAAATCACACAATAGCAGGTTCAAACAAGCATGGCAAAAGTGCAAAGATATCAGGTTCACAGACTTAGTGAAAATAACATGTCAGGATTTAACATCAGGAAGCAATGTTTATAGCAAGATAACAACATGCTACAGGAACATATTATGGCAAATCAAGGCATGGCATGAAACTACTCAAAGCATATAACAAAAGTCCCTTACTGACCATAAGCCAAAAAGGATCAGAAGATACAATTGCAACCATGTAAACATAGCAAGTTTCGTTAACAGATTCAGACTTAGCAGAAAACTGGACATGGCAGAAACAGAGTTACGTATGCATGTTTGCGAGCTCGAAGGACTCACCACAAGGCATTGCATGACAAACTAAGCATACACCCAGCAAGAGGACATGATCAAGTAGCTAACCATGGCAAGAACAACCTCATAGCATGCATGGATAAACTACAACAACCTCGTCAAAATTGATTAACACGTAAACAATCTGTCAGGAACATTTTATAGCAAAAGTAGAGCAAGATTGAGTCATGCTAGGGTACTCCATAATTGCAAACAAATACATGGATGGATAGAACATAACAATATCTCAAAATCATCCTTAATGAACATGCTCAAAAGAGGCATGGATCACTCTGTAGCAACAAGAATACATGGCATAAAAATAACATCAGGGAAAAGACTTAGAAGAATTCTAAGTCCCTGAAATCAGCAACATCACGAGAGCTACTTTGCATGCTTGTGCTAGTCACCACATTAATCACAAAAATACATGGCATACACCCCTGTAAATATGGCATGGCATAGCCCAAAACACATGTAGGGCTCAAGTTCATAGGGGGCACACATTAATCATGGAAAAAATGACAAATGTCCATAATCTGTTAAGAAACAGAAACAAACATTACATAGCACTCCTGCAACAACATTTATGGCATCAAGGTGAACTCAAACAAGCATGGTGCAATGGAATGAATTGAAAATCACATCCAGACGAACAATTTGATATATTACACGCAAAAAACGGAGCTACGGATGCAAAGATACGACGTGATGAAGATGCCTAAAAATATTGAAAACTGGGGACTTGGAGAAAAACGAAAGTCAACCCTAGGCCTCTCAGATCCAGATCTGGCACGCAGTTCGAGGATCGCCGGGGCTTCGCCGGAGAAGACGGGGCGGTGGCCGGAGCTTCGCCGGATTTGCTCGCCGGCAACGAGGAGCAGGTAGGCAGCGAGGAGGCGGCATCGGTGGAGGCGGCAACCAGTGGCGGCGAGGTCGGCGGTGGCCGGTCGGACGCGGTGGCGGTGGCGCGTCGGCGGCGGGGTCGCGGCGGCGGAGCTC
>NC_041380.1:249166135-249179407 GCF_002162155.2 Triticum dicoccoides | reverse complement strand
GGAGCTCGGGTTGCGCGGAGGAAGCTCGCGGAGGAGAGCGGGCGGCGGACGCCGCACGGGTTGGGTGGGCCCCGCCTGGGCCCCGACGGGCCGACGCGCGGGCAGGCGCGGCGATGTGGGGCGCGGCTCGCCACATGGCAGCGTGCGGTTGGACGGGGGGAGCTGGGCGGACATGTCCGTCGGTGGAGATTTCGTCCGGCGGCGGCGAGGGGAAAAATGTTAGGGTTTCATCCGGGATTTTCGGAGGGGAGCACCTATCTATAGATTCTGGGAGTTAGGAGAGTCCAAATGAGGTGCGGTTTTCAGCCACGCGATTGTTTTCGAACGACCGAGATGATGGAGTGGGTTTAGCTGGGTTTTGGGCCACTTTGGAGGGGTGTTGGGCTGCAACACACACGAGGCCTTTATGGTTCCTCAGTTAACTGTTGGAGTATCAAACGAAGTTCAAATGGCACGAAACATGACAGGCGGTCTACCGGTGGTAACCCAAGGCCATTTGGCAAGTCTCGGTCCAATCCGAGAACGTTTAACAGCCGCACACGAAAAGAGGCAAAAGGGGGACGCCGGAGGACATAGGAGTGCCGGAATGCAAAACGGACAACAGGGAAAATGCTTGGATGCATGAGATGAACACGTATGCAAATGCGATGCACATGATGACATGATATGAGATGCATGACATGGACAAAAGCAACACGAAGACAAAACCCAACCACAAGGGAATATCATAACTTAGTGCCGAAAATGGCAAGAGTTGGAATACAAATATGGCAAGTTACATACGGGGCGTTACAACACTCCACCACTACGAAAGGATCTCGTCCCAAGATCTAGGACTGGAAAAACTCCGGATATCCGGAACGGAGGTGGTCCCCGCGTTCCCAGGTGGCTTCACGGTCGGAATGATGTGACCACTTCACTTTCAGGAATTTGATAGACTTGTTGTGAGTCTTGCGCTCAGTCTCTTCAAGAATAGCAACGGGATGCTCATGATAAGACATGTCTTCTTGGAGATTAATCTCTTCAAAGTTGATGGTGCGGTCAGGAGTCTTGAAACACTTGCGAAGCTGAGACACATGAAACACGTCGTGCACATTTGCAAAGTTGGATGGAAGCTCAAGTTGATAGGTGAGATCGCCTCTTTTGCCAATGATCTTGAAAGGACCCACGTATCTAGGGGCAAGCTTCCCTTTGATACCGAAGCAATGAGTACCTTTCATTGGAGAGACGCGGAGGTAGACATGGTCTCCGATCTCGAAAGCCAAGTCATGATGCTTGCTATCATAGTAACTCTTCTGGCGCGATTGCGCGGCTTTCAGATTTTCACGAATGACTTTGCAAATTTGTTCAGCCTCTGTGATCAAGTCATTGCCAAGAAGTTGGCGTTCACCAGTCTCTAACCAATTAAGAGGAGTACGACACTTTCTGCCATAGAGAATCTCGAATGGGGCCTTGCCCGAACTCGCTTGGAAGCTGTTGTTGTAGGAGAACTCGGCATATGGAAGACAATCTTCCCACTTCATACCGAAAGAAATGACACATGCCCTGAGCATATCTTCAAGAATTTGATTGACTCGCTTGACTTGTCCACTAGTTTGAGGAAGAAAAGCTGTGCTGAAGCGAATGTTGGTGCCCATGGCCTTCTGGAAGGAATCCAAAACTTAGAAGTGAAGATGCTTCCATGATCTGAAGATATCAACTACGGAATGTTGTGCAAAGAGACAATCCTGGAGGTATATAGCTCTGCCAACTGAGCTGCTGTGATAGATTCTTTAATAGGAAGAAAATGAGCCACTTTAGTGAGCTTGTCGATGACAACGAAGATAGCATCATTGCCACGCTTGGACTTGGGAAATCCAGTCACGAAGTCCATCTCAATATGGTCCAACTTCCATTCTGGAATGGCAAGAGGTTGGAGGAGACCAGCTGGCCGTTGGTGTTCTGCTTTCACTCTTCTGCAGACATCACATTCATTCATGAACTGAGCAATCTCGCGCTTCATTCGAGTCCACCAATACGACTGCTTGAGGTCATGGTACATCTTTGTACTCCCAGGATGAATAGAAAGGAGTGAATTGTGAGCCTCATTCATGATGACTTTACGAAGGTCACCCTTAGGAACAATAATGCGATCCTCGAAGAATAGAGTATCCTTGTCATCAAGGCGATAACACTTGTACTTGGGTTGGCTCTTGGAAATCCCAATCTTCACCTTCTTCAACATAGCATCAAGAAGTTGAGCCTCACGAATCTGATCTTCCAAATTAGGAGAGACTTGGAGGTTGGCAAGGAATCCCTGAGGAACAACTTGGAGATTAAGTTTGCGGAAAGCTTCACAAAGATCCGGTTGGAAGGGCTTGAGAATCAAACTGTTGTAGTAAGCCTTCCTGCTAAATGCGTCAGCAATGACATTGGCCTTGCCTGGAGTATATTCAATACTCGGATTATACTCTTGAATCATTTCGACCCAACGAGTCTGCCTGAGGTTGAGGTTGGGCTGAGTGAAGATGTACTTGAGACTCTTATGATCAGTGAAGATGTCCACTTTTATTCCCAACAAGAGATGTCTCCATGTTAAAAGAGCATGGACAACTTCTGCTAACTCGAGGTCATGAGTGGGGTAGTTCTTTTCGTTGGGCTTCAACTGGTGAGATGTATAGGCCACAACTTTCTTCTCTTGCATTAACACAGCACCGAGACCTTGCAGGGAAGCATCACAGAAAACCTCGAATGGTTTGGATTCATCAGGAGGAGTCAGAACTGGAGCGGTGACTAACTTCTCTTTGAGGGTGTTGAAAGCTACGTTACATTCAGGCGTCCAGACATACTTCACATGCTTTTGGAGGAGGTTGGAAAGAGGCTTCACAATCTTTGAGAAATTCTCAATGAACCTTTGACAATAGCTTGCGACCCCAAGGAAGCTGCGGAGTTGCTTCACATTCTGAGGCGGTTCCCAATTCACAATTGCAGACACCTTCTCAGGATTAACAGCTATGCCCTTGGCGGAGATGATATGCCCAAGGTAGAGAACGTCATCGAGCCAAAACTCGCACTTTGAAAACTTCACATAGAATGATGTTCTCTGAGTTTGTCCAGCACCAATCTCAAGTGCTTGGCATGATCCTCCTTGTTCTTGGAAAAGACCAAAATGTCATCGAGATAGACCAAGACGAAGTCATTTGTGTAGGGGTTGAAGATGAAGTTCATCATGCGAGAGAATGTTGTTGAGCGTTGACAAGGCCGACAGACATGACAGTGTATTCATATGAACCATAGCTTTTCCTGAATGATGTCTTGGGAATATCTTGTTCACAAATGCGAATCGGATGATATCCCATACGGAGGTCAAGCTTGGAGAATACTTGAGCACCTTTGAGTTGTTCGAAAAGCTCATTGATGTTGGGAAGTGGGTACTTGTTCTTTATGGTCTTCTTGTTCAATGGACGGTAGTCGACGCAGAGTCGGTCCGTTCCATCCTTCTTCTTGACAAAAAGGACACCACAACCCCATGGAGAAGAACTCGGTCGGATCAGACCCATACGCTCTTGTATATCGAGTTGTTTCTTCAGCTCCTTCAACTCTTCTGGTCCAAGCTTGTAAGGACGTTTGCAAACAGGTTCCATGCCAGGCTCGAGATCAATGATGAATTCAACTGGCCGGTGAGGAGGCATTCCTGGAAGCTCTTCTAGAAAGATGTCTTGATATTCACAAACGACTGGAATCTGAGAGATGGCATCCAACTCGCCCTTCTCGTTGAGAGAAAACAGTCGAATGGTATCGTCACGAGCGACAAAGACAATCACATCCTCAGACGAGTGTGTCAATTATATCTGCCTGGCAGCACAATCAAGCTGAGCCTTGTGCTTAGAAAGCCAGTCCATGCTGAGAATTAGATCAATATCCGAGTTACCAAGAACAATTGGAGAGGACATAAACTTATAATCGCCCAACGTGATAGAAACATTCGGAACCATAGAGCTTGCGTTCATGAATTTACCCGGAGAGACAACTGATAACTGCCTAGGCAAATCTTGGAAAGGCAACTCATGCTTAGATGCAAATGGTCTTGAAATGAAACAATGTGATGCACCAGTATCAAAAAGGACTTTTGCAGGAATATCGTTAATAGGAAGGTTACCCATGATCACTTCTGATGAGTCCTCTGCCTGAGCTGCGTTCATCAAGTTTACCTTTGCAGACTTGGGATTATGCTTGACCACTGCATTGCTAGAAGATCTCACAGGAGGAGGAGGAAGACGCCTCTGGTTGAAGCATTTGTTTGCATAGTGACCCTTCTGCTCACACTTGTTGCACGTGAGCTCTGAGAGCGGACGATGATACGGAGCACTTGATCTTGGAGCATGAGATGAAGCCTTGTTTTGAAAGCCTGGGTTGGGTGGGTGGGAAGATCCGTTGCCACCTTTGCTCTTCTGCTGATAAGGCTGACGGAATGGAGGAGGAGGAGGCAACCAATACTTTTGCTGCTTAAGCATAGCAAAGTCATAGCAACATCAATCTCAGAACATAATGGATACTAGGAATCAAACCCTAACAAAACTAACTCGATTACATGATAAATCTCATCCAACCCATCACCGTCCAGCAAGCCTACGATGGAATTACTCATGCACGACGGTGAGCATCATGAAATTGGTGATGGAGGATGGTTAATGATGACGACGGCGACGAATCCCCCTCTCCGGAGCCCTGAACGGACTCTAGATCAGCCCTCCCGAGAGGTTTTAGGGCTTGGCAGCGGCTCCGTATCGTAAAACGCAATGATTTCTTCTCTCTGATTTTTTTCTCATCGAAACTCAATATATGGAGGTGGAGTTGGAGCTGGAGACGCAACAGGGGGCCCACGAGGTAGGGGGTGCGCCCTAGGGGGGGGGGCGCCCCCACCCTCATGAGAAGGGTGTGGGCTCCCTGGTCTTCATCTTTGGCGAGGATTTTTTATTGTTTTTTCTAAGATGTCCCGTCGAGTTTCAGGTCATTCCGAGAATATTTGTTTTCTGCACATAAAATAACACCATGGTAATTCTGCTGAAAACAGCGTCAGTCCGGGTTAGTTCCATTCAAATCATACAAGTTAGAGTCCAAAACAAGGGCAAAAGTGTTTGGAAAAGTAGATACGATGGAGACGTATCAACTCCCCCAAGCTTAAACCCTTGCTTGTCCTCAAGCAATTCAGTTGACAAACTGAAAGAAAGAAAGAAAAACTTTTACAAACTCTGTTTGCTCTTGTTGTTGTAACTATGTCAAGCCAGCATTCAAGTTTTCATCATAGATCATAACTAACCACATTTGCAATAATTCTCAGGTCTCACAATTACTCATGTCAATAGCATAATCAACTAGCAAGTCATAATAATAAATCTCGGATGACAACACTTTCTCAAAACAACCACAATATGATATAACAAGATGGTATCTTGCTAGCCCTTTCCGAGACCGCAAAACATAAATACAGAGCACCTTTAAAGATCAAGGACTAACTAGACATTGTAATTCATGGTAAAAGAGATCCAATCATAGTCATACCCAATATAAATTAATAGTGATGAATGCAAATGACGGCTGTGCTCTCCAGCTAGTGCTTTTTAATAAGAGGGTGATGACTCAACATAAAAGTAAATGGATAGGCCCTTCGCAGAGGGAAGCAGGGATTTGTAGAGGTGTCAGAGCTCGGTTTTGAAATAGACATAAATTGTATTTTGAGCGATATACTTTCATCGTCAACGTACCAACTAAGAGATGGCGATATCTTCCATGCTGAACACATTATAGGCGGTTCCCAAACAGAATGGTAAAGTTTATACTCCCCCTGCACCAACAAGCATCAATCCATGGCTTGCTCGAAACAACGAGTGCCTCCAACATACATCAGGTCCCAGGGGGAGTTTTGTTTGCAATTAATTTTGATTTAGTTTGCATAAAGCATGGGACTGGGCATCCCGGTGACCAGCCATTTTCTCGCGAGTGAGGAGCGGAGTCCACTCCTCTTGAGAATAACCCGCCTAACACGGAAGATAAGGACATCCTTGGTTGATACATGAGCTATTCGAGCATACAAAACAGAATGTTTATTTGAAGGTCTAGAGTTTGGCACATACAAATTTACTTGGAACGGCAGGTAGATACCGCATATAGGTAGGTATGGTGGACGCATTTGGAATAACTTTGGGGTTTAAGGGATTGGATGCACAAGCAGTATTCCTGCTTAGTACAGGTGAAGGCTAGCAAAAGACTGGGAAGCAACCAACTAGAGAGAGACAACAACCATGTACATGCACTAAAATTAATAAATATTGGATGCAGGCATGAGTAGGATATAATCCACCATGAACATAAATATCGTGAAGGCTATGTTGATTTTGTTTCAACTACATGCGTGAACATGTGCCAAGTCAAGTCACTTAAATCATTCAAAGGAGGATACCACCCCAGCATACCACATCATAATCATCTCAATAGCATGTTGGCACACAAGGTAAACCATTATAACTCATAGCTAATCAAGCATGGCACAAGCAACTATGATCTCTAATTGTCATTGCAAACATGTTTATTCATAATAAGCTGAATCAAGAACGAGGGACTCATCATATTTAAAAAAACAAAAGAGGCCGAGTTCATACCAGCTTTTCTCATCTCAGTCAGTCCATCATATATCATCATAATTGCCTTTCACTTGCACGACCAAACGGTGTGAATAATAATAAGAGTGTACATGCATTGGACTAAGCTGGAATCTGCGAGCATTCAATAAACAGGAGAAGACAAGGCAATCTGGGCTCTTGGTTAAATCAACAATAATGCATATAAGAGCCACTTCAACAATTTAATTATGGTCTTCTCCTACTGGCCCCCAAAGAAAAGAAAAGAAATAAAACTATTTACACGGGAAAGCTCCCAACAAGCAAAAGAAGAACGGGAAATATTTTTGGGTTTTCTTTTTAATTATTACTACTACAGTAGAAAATAAACTACTACTTTTTTTTTGGTTTTTCTTAAGGTTTAACAAACACACAAGAAGAAAGCAGGAAAAAGAAAATAAACTAGCATGGATATTACAGTGAAAAAGTATGAGCACCGACATTTAGCAATGAGTGTGTGTGAGCATAAATGTAATGTCGGTGAGAAATACGTACTCCCCCAAGCTTAGGCTTTTGGCCTAAGTTGGTCTATGGCCACGGCTGGCCTGGGGGATATCCATAATAATAGTTGTTGGGGTCGTACTGTGATGAGGAGGAATAGTTGGGATCATACTGATGTGCAGCAGTTATCACCTGCTGAGCTGCAGCGTGCAGGCGAGCTGCCTCCGCTCTCCTCTCGTACTCTTCTGCCTCCTCTCTGGTAATAACATATCTTCCTTTTGCCTGTGAATCAAAGAAGGCAGGAGCAGGGAGAGTAATACGGAAAACACGTCATTTATCAAAAATTAAACGATATAAGAGAGGTGATTCAGGCCTCTCGACAAATTGGTGCGAAGCCATAGAGTCATAATCTAAATATGCAGGAGGCAACTCCATATCACCCTCACGAATGTCTATCTCAAGAAAATGAGCTAAGCGGGTTGCATAAATTCCTCCAAAGAAATCTCCATTATGTCTATTATGATGCAACCTACGAGCTACAATGGCGCCCATATGATAAGATTGGTCTCCTAACACAGCACTCCTAAGAATGCTAAGATCAGGGACGCACATGTGACATGCTTCATCCTTAGCATTTATGCATCTACCGATGAAGAGAGCAAAATAATGTATAGCAGGAAAGTGAATGCTCCCTATGGTAGCCTGCGTTATATCTCTAGATTCCCCCACAGTTATACTAGAAAGAAAGTTTCTAAATTCATATTTAGGGGGATCCCTAACACTACCCCATGATGGAAGTTCACAAGCAGAAGTGAAATCCTCTAGGTCCATGGTATAAGATTTGCCATAAAGATCAAACATGACTGAAGGAGAATTCCGCGAAGATGAATACTCAAACCTCCTCACAAATGAACTTGTGAGATCATGGTACTGGGGGCATTTGTTAGCCTCAAAATCCTCAAGACCGGCATTGCGCAAATATGCTTTGAATTCTTCTTTAATTCCCGCACGGTCCATAAAATTTTCCGACGGCCATTCGCAAGGCCGTACTGGAGCATCTCTTGGTGGATCCTCGTCAGCATCGCGCATAGCAATCCTGGGTCCTTGCTTCTTAGAGGAACCACCTCGGAACATCTTCCTAAACATATTGTTTTTCTCTGTAAAATTCTGAAATTTTTAGTAACTTCAAAATAAAAGTAAACCAACTTCAATAAAACTGATAGCAACTAGTCCTACAAGTGCCTAGAGCCTATATCAAGCATTAGAACTACTTGGAACCATATAAATTTGACATGCAAGCTTAAGAACATGGTCACCTAAGCAGCACAAATTTGCAAAGAATAAAACACTAGAACAAAAACTAATTGGACCAATGGAGGATTCACCTACCAAGGAACAATCTCCCCAAGCAGTTTTGCGAGAGGTGCTTTGAGCAAGGAGATCGAAAATCACAGCAAAAGTGGCTGGAACTCGTGCTTGAGTTGGTTTTTTGGGTTTGTGTGAGATAGAGGAAGAAGATGGGTGCTGGGATAACTGGAGGAGGGCCACCGTGGGCCCACGAGGTAGGGGGCGCGCCCTAGGGGGGGCGCCCACCACCCTCGTGGCCAGGTGGCAGCTCCTCCTGCGGTAATTTTTGCACAGTAAATCCTCAAATATTCCCGAAAAAATCATATTAAATTGGCATGTCATTCTGAGGACTTTTATTTTCAGGATATTTTTATATTGCATGGATAAGTCAGGAAACAGACAGAAAAATACTATTTTTACTTTATTTCTACTAATTAACATAAAATATAGAGAGGGTACAGAAGGTTGTGCTTCTAGTTTCATCCATCTCATGCTCATCAAAAAGAATCCACTAACAAGGTTGATCAAGTCTTGTTAACAAACTCATTCCGATAATCATGAAACCGGAGAAATTTCGAATAACACTAAGTTACCTCAACGGGGATATGCACATCCCCAATAATAAGAATATCATATTTCTTCTTGACAGTAGGAAGAGGAAATTCAAAACCTCCAAATATAGTCGATGGAATTTTTCCAATAGAGTTGATACTATGAACTTGAGGTTGTTTCCTCGGAAAGTGTACCGTATGCTCATTACCATTAACATGAAAAGTGACATTGCCTTTGTTGCAGTCAATAACAGCCCCTGCAGTATTAAGAAAAGGTCTTCCAAGAATAATAGACATACTATCATCCTCGGGAATATCAAGTATAACAAAGTCCGTTAAAATAGTAACGTTTGCGACCACAACAGGCACATCCTCGCAAATACCGAGAGGTATAGCAGTTGATTTATCAGCCATTTGCAAAGATATTTCGATAGGTGTCAGCTTATTCAAGTCAAGTCTACGATATAAAGAGAGGGGCATAACACTAACACCGGCTCCAAGATCACATAAAGCAGTTTTAATATAATTTCTTTTAATGGAGCAAGGTATAGTAGGTACTCCGGGGTCTCCAAGTTTCTTTGGTATTCCACCCTTAAAAGTATAATTAGCAAGCATGGTGGAAATTTCAGCTTCCGGTATCTTTCTTTTATTAGTAATGATATCCTTCATATATTTAGCATAAGGATTTGTTTTAAGCACATCAGTTAATGCATACGCAAAAAGATAGGCCTAATCATTTCAGCAAATCTCTCAAAATCCTCATCATCCTTTTTCTTATATGGTTTCGGAGGAAAGGGCATGGGTTTCTGAACCCAAGGTTCCCTTTCTTTACCATGTTCCCTAGCAACAAAGTCTCTTTTATCATAACGTTGATTCTTTGATTGTGGGTTATCAAGATCAACAACAGGTTCAATTTCTACATTATCATTACTGGGTTGAGCATCATCATGAACATCATCATTAATATTTTTACTTGGTTCATGTTCATTACCAGATTGTGTTTCAACATCAGACATAGAAATATCATTTGGATTATCAGGTGGTTCAGCAATAGGTTCACTAGAAGTTTGCACAGTTCTATCATTTTTCTTTTTCTTCTTTTTAGAAGAACTAGGAACATCAATATTATTTCTTTGAGAATCTTGCTCGATTCTCTTAGGGTGGCCTTTAGGATACAAAGGTTCCTGAGTCATTCTACCAGTTCTAGCAGCCACTCTAACAGCATAATCACTTTTCTTACTATTCATTTCATCAAGCACTTCTTTTTGAGCCTTAAGTACTTGTTCTACTTGAGTGGTAACCATAGAAGCATGTTTGCTAACAAGTTTAAGTTCACCTTAAATATCAGCCATATAATCACCCAAGTATTTAAGCATATCAGAATCATATTTCAATTGTCTACCAAAATAAGCATTGAAATTTTCTTGTTTGACAATAAAATTATCAAACTCATCAAAGCATTGCCTAGCAGGCTTAGAGTGAGGGATATCACCTTCATCAAATCTATAGAGAGAATTTACCTTTACTACCTGTGTCGGGATATTGGGATCAGGAGGTTCTTCAGTAAATAAATAATTAAGATCATATGTTTCTTCAACAGGCGGTATATTAAGACCATGTATTTCTTCAATAGGAGGTAAATTCTTAACATCTTCAGCTTTAATACCTTTTTCTTTCATAGATTTCATTGCCTCTTGCATATCTTCGGGGCTGAGAAATAGAACACCTCTCTTCTTCGGAGTTGGTTTAAGAATAGGCTCAGTAATTGGAGCAGGAGTTGGCTCAGGAGGTGCCCAATTATTTTCATTTGTCAACATATTATTCAATAGAATTTCAGCATCATCCGGTGTTCTTTCCCTGAAAGGAGAACCAGCACAACTATCTAGGTAATCTCTGGAAGTATCGGTTAGTCCATTATAAAAGATATCAAGTATTTCAGGTTTCTTAAGAGGATGATCAGGCAAAGCATTAAGTAACTTGAGAAGCCTCCCCCAAGCTAGTGGGAGACTCTCTTCTTTAATTTGAATGAAGTTGTATATTTCCCTCAAAGCAACTTGTTTCTTATGAGCAGGAAAATATTTAGCAGAGAAGTAATAAATCATATCCTCGAGACTACGCACACAACCAGGATCAAGAGAATTAAACCATATCTTAGCATCACCCTTTAATGAGAACGGAAATATTTTGAGTATATAAAAGTAATGCGATCTCTCATCATTAGTGAACAGGGCAGCTATATCATTTAACTTAGTAAGATGTGCCACAACAGTTTCAGATTCATAGCCATAAAACAGATCAGATTCAACCAAAGTAATTATATCAGGATCAACAAAGAATTCATAATCCTTATCAGGAACACAAATAGGTGAAGTAGCAAAAGTGGGGCCAGGTCTCATTTTATCTCTAAGTGATTCTTTGTTCCATTTAATTAATAACCTCTTAAGCTCATATCTATCTTTGCAAACTAAAATAGCGGCAGAAGATTCCATATCAAAAAGATAACCCTCAGGAATAACATGCATATTTTCATCATCACTATCATCATCGTATTCAGATTCAATAATTTCTTTTTCTCTAGCCCTAGCGATTTGTTCATCAAGAAATTCACTAAGGGACACAGTAATATCAGGCATAGAAGTAGTTTCATCATAAGTATCATGCATAGCAGAAGTGGCATCATCAATAACATGCGACATATCAGAACGAATAGCAGAAGCAGGTGTAGGTGTCGCTAACTTACTCATAACAGAAGGTGAATCAAGTGCAGAGCTAGATGGCAGTTCCTTACCTCCCCTCGTAGTTGAGGGATAGATCTTGGTTTTTGGATCTCTCAAGTTCTTCATAGTGTCCAGCAGATATAAATCCCAAGTGACTCAAAGAATAGAGCTATGCTCCCCGGCAACGGCGCCATAAATTAGTCTTGATAACCCACGAGTATAGGGGATCGCAACAGCTTTCGAGGGTAGAGTATTCAACCCAAATTTATTGATTCAACACAAGGGGATCCAAAGAATATTCTCAAGTATTAGTAGCTGAGTTGTCAATTCAACCACACCTGGAAACTTAGTATCTGCAGCAAAGTGTCTAGTAGCAAAGTAATATGATAGTGGTGGTAGCGGCAACAAAAGTAAAGACAACAAAAGTAATGTTTTTGGTATTTTGTAGTGATTGTAACAGTAGCAGCGGGAAAGTAAATAAGCGAGAACCAGTATATGGAAAACTCGTAGGCACCGGATCAGTGATGGATAATTATGCCGGATGCGGTTCATCATGTAACAGTCATAACATAGGGTGACACAGAACTAGCTCCAATTCATCAATGTAATGTAGGCATGTATTCTGTATATAGTCATATGTGCTTATGGAAAAGAACTTGCATGACATCTTTTGTCCTACCCTCCCGTGGCAGCGGGGTCCTATTGGAAACTAAGGGATATTAAGGCCTCCTTTTAATAGAGAACCGGAACAAAGCATTAGCACATAGTGAATACATGAACTCCTCAAACTATGGTCATCACCGGGAGTGGTCCCGATTATTGTCACTTCGGGGTTGCCGGATCATAACACATAGTAGGTGACTATAGACTTGCAAGATAGGATCAAGAACTCACATTTATTCATGAAAACATAATAGGTTCAGATCTGAAATCATGGCACTCGGGCCCTAGTGACAAGCATTAAGCACAGCAAAGTCATAGCAACATCAATCTCAGAACACAATGGATACTAGGGATCAAACCCTAACAAAACTAACTTTATTACATGATAAATCTCATCCAACCCATCACCGTCCAGCAAGCATACGATGGAATTACTCACGCACGGCGGTGATCATCATGAAATTGGTGATGGAGGATGGTTGATGATGACGACGGCGACGAATCCCCCTCTCCGGAGCCCTGAACGGACTCTAGATCAGCCCTCCCGAGAGGTTTTAGGGCTTGGCGGCAGCTCCGTATCGTAAAACGCGATGATTTCCTCTCTCTGATTTTTTCTCATTGAAACTCAATATATGGAGGTGGAGTTGGAGTCGGAGACGCAACAGGGGGCCCACGAGGTAGGGGGGCGCGCCCTAGGGGGGCGCACCCCCCACCCTTGTGAGAAGGGTGTGGGCCCCCTGGTCTTCATCTTTGGCGAGGATTTTTTATTGTTTTTTCTAAGATGTTCCGTGGAGTTTCAGGTCATTCCGAGAATATTTGTTTTCTGCACATAAAACAACACCATGGTAATTCTGCTGAAAACAGCGTCAGTCCGGGTTAGTTCCATTCAAATCATAC
>NC_041380.1:249163819-249166125 GCF_002162155.2 Triticum dicoccoides | reverse complement strand
GGGAAAAAGGCTAGGTGGCAAATGGGAAAACTAAGGTTGGGCCTTGCTGGAGAAGTTTTATTCAAGGCGAACTGTCAAGGGGTTCCCATTATAACCCAACCGCGTAAGGAACGCAAAATCAAGGAACATAACACCGGTATGACGGAAACTAGGGCGGCAAGAGTGGAACAAAACACCAGGCATAAGGCCGAGCCTTCCACACTTTACCAAGTATATAGGTGCATTGAAGTAAACAAGATATACTAATGATATCCCAACAATAAACATGTTCCAAAAAGGAACAAACTCCAATCTTCATCTGCAATTAGCAACACTATAAGAAGGGCTGAGCAAAGCGGTAACATAGCCAAACAACGGTTTGCTAGGACAAGGTGGGTTAGAGGTTTGACATGGCAATATGGGAGGGATGATAAAGCATGTGGTAGGTATCGCGGCATAGGCATAGCAATAGAGCGAGCATCTAGCAAGCAAAGATAGAAGTGATTTCGAGGGTATGGTCATCTTGCCTGCAAAGTTCTCCGAGTTGACGTAAGCTTGATCCTCGTAAGCGTACTCAATAGGTTCCTCGATCACGTACTCGTCTCCCGGCTCTACCCAAAGCAAGAACACAAGCAAAAGGAACCACGATCAACCACGGTGCAATGCGCAAGCAACATGATGCAAAAAACATGGCATGATATGCGGGATGTGATATGCAATGCATAGGCATGCTCCGGAAGGAAAATATTTAACCAGGCCTCAACTTGGAAAACCAAGAGTGCCGCTGGAAAGATGAGTTGATTTCGGTCGAAATCGATATAAAGATCACCGGAATCGGATGCACGGTTTGCAAATGGCAAGCGAAGCAATAAAGGCACTATTCTGCGATTAACAGCACGATGCCATCTAGAATGCAACAAGAAAAATAAGCTACTATACTCTAACATAGAAACAAAGCACATGGCAGTGGTCCACTCAAGATGCTTTACAAAAGATGAACACTGAGCTATGGCTAAATCACACAATAGCAGGTTCAAACAAGCATGGCAAAAGTGCAAAAGATATCAGGTTCACAGACTTAGTGAAAATAACATGTCAGGATTTAACATCAGGAAGCAATGCTTAGAGCTAGATAACAACATGCTACAGGAACATATCGTGGCAAATCAAGGCATGGCATGAAACTACTCAAAGCATATAACAAAAGTCCCTTACTGACCATAAGCCAAAAAGGATCAGAGGATACAATGGCAACCATGTAAACATAGCAAGTTTCGTTAACATATTCAGACTTAGCAGAAAACTGGACATGGCAGAAACAGAGTTACATAGGCATGTTTGCGAGCTCGAAGCACTCACCACAAGGCATTGCATGACAAACTAAGCATACACCCAGCAAGAGGACATGATCAAGTAGCTAACCATGGCAAGAACAACCTCATAGCATGCATGGATAAACTACAACAACCTCGGCAAAATTGATTAACACGTAAACTATCTGCCAGGAACATTTTATAGCAAAAGTAGAGCAAGATTGAGTCATGCTAGGGTACTCCACAATTGCAAACAAAGACATGGATGGATAGAACATAACAATATCTCAAAATCATCCTTAATGAACATGCTCAAAAGAGGCATGGATCACTCTGTAGCAACAAGAATACATGGCATACAAATAACATCAGGGAAAAGACTTAGAAGAATTCCAAGTCCCTGAAATCAGCAACATCACGAGAGCTACTTTGCATGCTTGTGCTAGTCACCACATTGATCACAAAAATACATGGCATACACCCCTGTAAAGATGGCATGGCATAGCCCAAAACACATGTAGGGCTCAAGTTCATAGGAGGCACACATTAATCATGGCAAAAATGACAAATGTCCATAATCTGTTAAGAAACGGAAACTAACATTACATAGCACTCTTGCAACAGCATTTAGGGCATCAAGATGAACTCAAACAAGCATGGTGCAATGGAATGAAATGAAGATCACATCCAGACGAACAATTTGATATATTACACGCCCAAAACGGAGCTATGGATGCAAAGATACGACATGATGAAGATGCCTAAAAATATTGAAAACTGGGGACTTAGAGAAAAACAAAGTCAACCCTAGGCCTCTCAGATCTAGATTTGGCACGCAGTTCGAGGATTGCCGGGGCCGGAGCTTCGCCGGATTCGCTCGCCGGCGACCAGGAGCAGGGAGGCGGCGAGGAGGCGGCATCGGTGGAGGCGGCGACCGGTGGCGGTGAGGTCGGCGGTGTCGGTGGAGGTGGCGACCGGTGGCGGCAAGGTCGGTGGTGGCCGGTCGAACGCGGT
>NC_041380.1:249155646-249163207 GCF_002162155.2 Triticum dicoccoides | reverse complement strand
GCGGCGGCGGCGCTCGGGTGGCGCGGAGGAAGCTCACGGAGGAGAGCGGGCGGCGGGCGGCGGACGCCGGGCTGGGAGGGCCCCGCCTGGGCCCCGGCGGGCCGGCGCAGCGATGTGAGGCGCGGCTCGCCATGTGACAGCACGCGGTTGGTCGGGGGGAGCGGGGCGGACATGTCCGTCGGTGGATATTTCGTCCGGCGGCGGCGAGGGGAAAAATGTTAGGGTTTCATCCGGGATTTTCGGAGGGGAGCACCTATTTATAGATTCTGGGAGTTAGGAGAGTCCAAATGAGGTGCGGTTTTCGGCCACGCGATCTGATCAAACAACCGAGATGATGGAGGGGGTTTAGCTGGGTTTTGGTCCACTTTGGAGGGGTTTTGGGCTGCAACACACACGAGGCCTTTACGGTTCCTCGGTTAACCGTTGGAGTATCAAACGAAGTCCAAATGGCACGAAACTTGACAAGCGGTCTACCGGTGGTAACCCGAGGCCGCTTGGCAAGTCTCGGTCCAATCCGAGAATGTTTAACACGCTCACACAAAAAGAGGCAAAAGGGGGACGCAGGAGGACATAGGAGTGCCGGAATGCAAAACGGACAACGGGGAAAATGCTCGGATGCATGAGACGAACACGTATGCAAATGCGATGCACATGATGACATGATATGAGATGCATGACATGGACAAAAGAAAAATGAAGACAAAACCCAACCATGAGGGAATATCATAACTTAGTGCCGAAAATGGCAAGAGTTGGAATACAAATATGGCAAGTTACATACGGGGCCTTACAGCATTGCTTCTGATCTCTTGTCTTGGAATTCATAATTCCTTTACATTTGAGCTTTGAGTTAGTCAGTTGTTTCTATAATCCGATGCATTTGCATTCCTTCTTCCTTTGATAGAGTACCGATACTACATCAACTCCGTTGTAGACCACCAGACCTCTTGTTGGATTATTATCCGACAATGTCCTCCATATTCAAATAACTTTGTGAGCCTTTCCACGGATATATAAAGCCTTTGGTAAATTGTATCCTCTGCTTTCTCAACCATGCTCTGTTTTCGAGCTGGTGGTATTTACTATTGAAGCTTGTGGTATATGTTTCCATGATATCGTGACGGGTTGAACCTATGCCTTCCTTACTATGTGTGAACTCGAAAGTTTTCGCGAGGCCTACTCTTCTGGTATTTTGCTAGATAAAATTTCAACACTACAACTTCTTCGAAAGTGAGAGGTGAATGGAAGGTTATACATTAAAGAAGTGGGAGTCGACCTTGAACTTTGTGTTCATGCCCATGAAAATGATGTAGACCATCTTAGAAGCTTCTTGCAAAATGATTATCCAGCTGTATGATTCTTTCGGTATTCTTGAAATTGATTCCTTACAGTTATGGTTCCGACCATGCTGTCCTGATCTAATATATTTGATGGGAATTCATTCTAGTGCCTCGTCTATTTTTGGCAAGGTTGAAGTATCTACTGTCATAGGACAATAACCCGGTTCTACTTCTATCATGTTCTACCTTCGAGTATTACCCCCTGGTATCTCGAAGATGTCTTGCCATTGCACCACATCTTACTAACTTTGTTGAAGTAATGTCTTTCCTTGTCATAATCACTCTACGAGTACTGGGTTGTTGTCAACCGAGGACCCCGACTAGTGAAATTATCCCGCACTACAAATCAAATACCCCTAGTATTTTTACTAGGAAATTCTGAACTCAATCTGGTCATTCCTAGACTATCGGTTGCATCTTGGTCTTGATACCTTTCACTGTGCTACCTCGTCCTTCTCTGGTGCACGAATTCTTCAGTGTGTGAGCACGACTTACGTCGAGCTTTCAACATCATGTTGCTTGTCTTGAAAGGCAACTTTGGTTCCGAGCTTGCATCTTATATATTGGTCCTATAACTTGCCACTTCGTCATTCCCTTGCTTGTTGCTGTTGTTGTTTGATTGCATCCTCTTGAAACCTCCCGGCAAATGTGTCGGATCACCTTCAAAACTTTGACTTCTTCCGAGATGCCAACTGTGTTCATGATGAGAAATACCCTCCTTGCCCTCGATGATTTTTATTATCATCGACAACATCCTGGACTTCCTTTCATCACGAACTTGTCCACATTATGAATACAACTTGCTCTCCAGCTAGTGTTGTGTTCTACCTTGAAGTATTACTGTCTTTTCTCTCAAGAATGTTGTGGGGATTGCTCCACCTCTTAGAAATTCTCGGTATGGTGATACTCACCATCACCATTCTTCCTTGGTCCCCTTGTTGTTTTTAACCAGGTTATCAAT
Organism: Triticum dicoccoides; assembly: GCF_002162155.2. Lineage (NCBI taxonomy): Eukaryota > Viridiplantae > Streptophyta > Magnoliopsida > Poales > Poaceae > Triticum > Triticum dicoccoides. The sequence continues at coordinate 249,160,906 of NC_041380.1, read as the reverse complement.
ATGCTAATGATGCTGCTTGAGTTCTGGACTTCTAGCAACCCCATTTCTTTGAAGTTAACGTTCGATAGTTCGTTCTTAGACTATTGGTTATTAAATCATCATTCTAACATTGATCTTGCTGCCTAAGGTCATATTTTAGGCACACCTTTCAACTAATGATTTGATGGTGTATGTTTTCCTCGAGCATACAACATTATATCATTTGAATTGACAAGTGTCATCTTCTTGTTCACATTATTGTGGAAATCCATCCGTTTGGAATTCTCGATTAATTGTCACTGAGCCCATCAGCCACCTCCTCATCCCCTCCTTAGTTTAATGATGAACTATTGTTTCAGGAACCCACTCCCATAGTGCATTTCCTGAGAATCTTGCAATATCATTTCGCCGATTCGTGTTGCACCTTTTCTTCTCGGACATCCCGAGTCTGAGGTATTCTGACAGCAATTAGATCTGAATCTCGGTCGTATATGATGGTTGGAACATATTTTCAAGAGTTATAACATTGGTCCTTATATGACCCGGTAAGGTGATGTCATGCCTAGCACACCTGGCCGGAGGACCTATTGTTATAGTTTCCTTTTTAGCAAGGTTAACCATTCTTCCATGAGGAAATTGTAAGACTTATTCTATAAGTTGTTCCTGATGGATCCTTTGTGTATCCAAAGTCTGATCTCTACCCAGTGACCATGTCAATGCTATCTCGAAGCATGTTAGCAGTACTCCATTTTTTAATAAAAACATTGGAAGCACAATGCTAAAATTTCCTTATTAATTATCCAAACACCATTGTATGGGTAATGTCATGAAATTTCTCTCCACTCACCTAAAGGGTTTTCTACTTTATATCCTATCATGGTTATCATGCTCTGCTTGTCCTTGGGAAGGATATACCCCTGAAATATGTGTTTAAACACATTTTCCTTTCCATTGTTCTATTTAATCTGATGATACATTTTCCTTTCCATTGTTTGGTTTAAACTTTCTTGTGATCTATATGATCTAAGCAGTAATATTCTACTGCTTTTGTAAACACCTCAGTGTACAATTCTGTCAGAAAGACCCTATTACTTTTGTTGATGACATTCCAGTAACCATCGATGGACGAGAACTTTGCCTACTGGTCAGCCTCGTTCAACGAGCAGGAAAATGGTTCTCTTCGTCCCTCGCCCTTCGTACCGATGTTGTTGCCGACATAACCAACAGACTATCTTTTGGCATGCCTTGCTTACATGATCGTGCAAGATGTCACCGCCCTTCCTACTTTTAACCCACATGGTGGGCCCATAACTCACAGTTCCACAAGATCGAAACCTGACTCTCCTGTACACCTTGTTGACAAAGTTATCCTTTGCTCTTGGTTTCGTAGGTAATTCGCGAGCCACCTTCCTAACGATCTATTCTGGTATCATATGCAATACCTATTCTCGTTGCTCTAAACCCCTTTTCACACTCTGTTTCAGGCAACGAGCGATTGCATGCCCGCTCGGGACTTCTCATGCGACCTTCATACTTTGCTCTCGATATATTATTAAGTTTCAGTTTGAGAGTTACTTTCCGCCACCTCCCCCGATGTTATCTACCAGATACACAACCTTGCAGAGATCCTTTCTCCCGGAATACCCCCCTTATTATTTCGTAAGTACAATGGAGATCCTAAAGAAAGGATGCTGACTTCATCATGATGACCTGAAGCAGAAAAATGAAGACATCAATGTAATGCATCGACCACTTCGAGAAGAGCAACTAAGACCGAGAACACTCGTTAGAATTTCGTAACCAGAACTTTCCCCTTACCCCCCCTCTTAAATCTCGGCACGAGTTTTCTTGTAGTGGAGGAGATTTGTAACACCCCAAGTGTCATGCTACAGTGACCTCACACTAATGTTTCCATTTCATCAAATTTGACTAGGCCAAATTGCCACTTGAGTAAAATCAAAGTCAAATTCAATTTTAAAATACAAGTCAAATTATTAGTTCTTCAAACTGTAAGTCAAAATTTTTCGTTGGGTACCAGATATTCATGAACTAATTATCATGAATGAACCAACATTATTTGGATACTGAAAATGCCCATAATCTAAATTAAACAAATCCAGCAACATTAATTTGAGCAATTTCAAATTTAAACAAATAATTATATTATTCAAAATAAAATGAAACTCTCTGTGCTAGATCAAAGCATTGCCTACTAAGTTGTGTGACCTATTTCATCTGCAACAATTTTTTGTTGCTATTAAAAGAAAATACAAAACAACACAAAATAAAAGAAAACAGAAAATAGGTAAAATGGAAAGAAAAAGAGACTAGACTACACATTGCACTGCCGGCCCAGCCCACCAGGAGATCTCCTTCCTCCTCCTATTCACCCAAGCGTCATGGACGCAGAGTGCCCGTCCATGGCAAGGATCGCCACGCGCCGCCCATCTGGTGAGCCGTGGAGGGGATAAGGCCGCGCCTAGCCTCCTCTCCGTCGCGGTCAAACCCTAGCACCACTTTCCCTCGGTCGCCTTTCTCCCTCTCTCGTTCGTCCGCACCCGAGAGCAGCCACCGCCGTGCCCTTGTCGATTCCGCGGACACCGGCCACTCCAAGACACGAGAGGGCGGCCAGGAGCTCCAGCATGGTCGCCCTCATCGACCCCGGGCATCGCTTCGAGCCGGAGCGCCGCGAAGCCGACACCATCATCGTCTCCTCCGCCTCGGTCGCCACTGCCGCCTTCGATTCGGTCAGCTCCCGCTGTCGGTGTCAAAACCGACGGATCTCGGGTAGGGGGTCCCGAACTATGCGTCTTGGATCGATGGTAACAGGAGACGGGGGACACGATGTTTACCTAGGTTCGGGCCCTCTCTATGGAGGTAATACCCTACGTCCTGCTTGATTGATCTTGATGAATATGAGTGTTACAAGAGTTGATCTACCACGAGATCGTAATGGCTAAACCCTAGAAGCCTAGCCTGTATGACTATGGTAATGAATATATCCTTTCCGGACTAACCCCTCTGATTTATATAGACACCGGGGGGATCTAGGGTTTACATAGAGTCGGTTACATAATAAGGAATCTTCATAATCGGTTGCCGAGCTTGCCTTCCACGCCAAGGAGAGTCCAATCCGGACACAGGTACAGTCTTCGGCCTTCATGTCTTCACAGCCCATCAGTCCGGCCCATGGATAATAGGCCGGACGCCCGAGGACCCCGTAGTCCAGGACTCCCTTAGTAGCCCCTGAACCTAGCTTCAATGACGAGGAGTCCGGCACGCAGATTGTCTTCGGCATTGCAAGGCGGGTTCCCTTCTATCCGAACTTCAAGATAGTCTTCGGATACGATGATAGTATCCGAACCTGTCACACACACCATACATAACCGCAGAGAGAATATATATTTTCACACGAGTCTAATCTGCTGATGACCTCACGTCTGTCCGCTCATAATTTTGAACCTTTTTCGTCTGGCGCTCCATGTTTCGAGATGCGGTTGCCATGGGCACGTCTTGTCGAAGCAGAGATCGTGTCCCCTTATTGTGGGATTCTCATCAATACGGGCGTGGGCGACCCAACTGTGCCATTTGCACGACCCTTGGGAATAGGCGAGTTTAAGACGAGTGGGAAGACGTTTGATATTCCTGGCCTTTATAAGGGGATAAGGATTCCCTTTCTTTACCCACACCCCTGCTCCTCCTTAGTCCTTCCATCCCTGAGCTCCAACGCCCAAGCTTTTAGCTTTTCCCTCGTCCGAGAAAGCACTCCAAAGATGTCCGTATCCGGAGCTGGGGGCAAGTGGATGACCTCCTCCGTCAAGAAGAGGGATATCAAGGTGCTCCGGGAGGCCGGATATCTGGCCAAGGAGATCGCTCACCGACTCCCAGCCAAGGGACAGATCGTCCCTACTCTAGAGCCCCACGAGAGGGTTGTGTTCCTCACACATTTCGTCCGCGGGCTGGGCTTCCCTCTTCACCCCTTCGTCCGTGGACTGATGTTTTACTATGGGCTGGACTTCCATGACCTAGCCCCCAACTTCATCCTCAACATCACGACATTCATTGTCGTTCGCGAGGCCTTTCTCCGCATCCCGCCTCATTTCGGCCTATGGCTGAAGACCTTCAATGTGAAGCCGAAGGTGGTGAGCGGATAACAAGAAGAGTGCGGAGGCGCCATGTTAGGAAAGATGCCCAACGTTACCTGGCCCGAAGGCTCATTTACAGAGACGGTAAAAGGGTGGCAATCGGGGTGGTTCTATATCACCAAGCCGCGTGACGCCAACTGGGTAGCGGCCCCCGAATTCCGATCCGGAATCCCGATGTGGATCACCTCCTGGCAAGAGAGGGGCCTAACCTGGGGTCCCTCGAACGAGCTGACTGGGCTCCAGACGTGCCCAAGAGCATGATAGATAGGAAGATCAAGCTTGTCAACGTGGTCCAGGTCATGCTCATTCGTCGGGTCCTTCTGTGCCAACGCCGGACTTGCTGTATGTGGGAGTACTTTCCGTCCAAGCACCAGACGCTACTAGAGCTCTTTGGCACGACGCACGAAGAAATCTGGAAAGTGCTCTTCAAGGCCGGCGAGATGCCACTGCCCATGACCGAAGATCGCGGGCTTAGCTTAAAACGCCAGGCTAACCCGGTAAGCTCTTTTAATGTTTTCAAGGCATACCCTTTACTAGCATATTTTGAGAAAAAGCCTCAGCTTTCCTACCTGTGTTTTCAGGCCTGGATCAAGATAGCAGAGGGGATTAACTGTTCGGCTCCGCTGCCCGAAGACCAAGAATTCCCATTATTGACGAAAATGCTTTTTCCAGCACCTTATGAGGTGCCGGAGAAGACGATCAAGAAAGCGGCCAAAGGGGCCAAGAAGGGCCCTCGCCAAAAAGGCGCTCCAGACGTGATGTCCAAAGACGAGACTTCCTCTTCGTCGTCATCGTCCGCTGACGATGACGACGAAGAGGAAGAGGAAAGTGATTCCCCACCTGAAGTGGGGAGGAAGAAGAAGCGGCGCCCGCAGATAACTCTGTGTGGAATGTTGATAGCAGTCCGGAGCGACCTCACCGGACAAAGCCTCGTGCCGCCTCATAAGTACCAGAATCTGAAAACGTCTGGCCTTCCCAGTTCGTAATATTAGTATACCTTAAACCTTGTTATTGCAGTCCACCACACGATGGCTCCCCGCGATCCTCGACAGAGGGGTCACTAGACTCAAAGGAGATGGCTAGCATGTCTCCGCCACCTGCTCATTCCGTCTCTCCCAAGGGTGACGACGAGGTGG
>NC_041380.1:249154852-249155446 GCF_002162155.2 Triticum dicoccoides | reverse complement strand
GATTCCTCAGTCGCCGGACACATGAGGGAAAAAATCCCCTATGGGGACTCGTGACGGGGGCCGAGTTTGTTGGGGAACGTAGTAATTTCAAAAAATTTCCTACGCACACGCAAGATCATGGTGATGCATAGCAATGAGAGGGGAGAGTGTAGTCTACGTACCCTTGTAGACCGACAGCGGAAGCATTATGACAATGCGGTTGATGTAGTCGTACGTCTTCACGGCCCGACCGATCAAGCACCGAAACTACGGCACCTCCGAGTTCTAGCACACGTTCAGCTCGATGACGATCCACGGACTCCGATCCAGCAAAGTGTCGGGGAAGAGTTCCATCAGCACGATGGCGTGGTGACGATCTTGATGTTCTATTGTCGCAGGGCTTCGCCTAAGCACCACTACAATATTATCGAGGACTATGGTGGAGGGGAGCACCGCACATGGCTAAGAGAACGATCTTGAAGATCAACTTGTGTGTATAGAGGTGCCCCCTGCCCCCGTATATAAAGGAGCAAGGGGGGAGGCCGGCCGGCCCTTGGGGGCGCGCCAAGGAGGAGGAGTCCTCCTCCTAGTAGGAGTAGGACTCCCCTCTTTCCT